>NC_053026.1:536128104-536428104 GCF_003073215.2 Triticum urartu | reverse complement strand
CACATCATCTATACATTTTTCGCGGTCGACAATATTGAGAGAAAGTTGTGTGTAGTATACTTGGTGCACATATTGTAACATGTTCCAATTCTGTGACTAAGGATATACACGCATCCACAAATTTATCACAAAGTTGTCAAAAGCAACAAATAAAGAAGATCGTGTCTAGAGAGAGGAAGGTAAACGCCTGTCACATCCTATGTGAACGCCAACATATCTCATATGTTGTGGTTACTAGCATGTTGTCTACATAAGAAACGTGTCCGCGATGTAAGAAAAATGATACAAGGTCTAGTTTAGACAACGACACCTCCAACAAGGGATACGACCCACATCGTTGTCGGCGGCTCCAACCAGTGTGCGAGGTTAAATCAGTGATTTTCACTCTTATAGTAAGTATTGACCTTTACCATGCCTTTTTAACTGCTGCAAAACCATGCGCCCGATCGCGACGGCGCAGTCCGCAGCCGGAGATCGCCGGTGCGTCGGAGGGCGGTTCTGGGCTCTCGCTGAGTCCGACGAGGAAGACGCCGACAACGATGGGGATGCATCCACGGCAGGGTCGCCGTCCTCACCGACACCTCCGGGTCTCATTTGCGATCTATTCCATGCAGGCTATAGCGAAGATGAAGTGGCCATGACGATCGATCAGGTCCTGCCACCGGACGATCCGACGCGTATCGGTCTTCACGCGGGCGAGAAAAATGAGATGATCCGACGCGTTGTTCATCGGAAAACGGCGGTGCTCAAACCTTGGAAGGGTCCTCTACCTGGGAAAATATCTGGTGCACCGGAGCTTGTGGTGCTACCGGTGCACCGAACTCACATTATGCTTTTAAAATATTCAAAAAATCTGAAATAAATTTAGCACACTCATACAACATCATTGTAGGTTGTCACAAAAAATCAAGTTAAAATTCAAAATATAACTTGAAAAACAAAAATGACAAATTCAACACTAAATAGTACATAACATAACTTGGGCTTTAGGTTTGGCCCATTATCACACTGATGTCAAATTTGTCATTTTTGTAGCTCAAAAAATATTTAAAATTTTTGTACGAATTTTTATGACATCATACATTGATGCTGTGTTAACATGCTAGATTTGTTTTCACATTTTTTAAAACATTCTATGCCATCCGGTGCACCGGTAGCACCACAAGTGCGGGTGCACCGGATACATTCCCCCTCTACCTAAGGTGAGTCTTCCGAACCTTACGTTATTCAATATGGTCAGGCCGGAGTCATGGATTACTGTGAAGAAGAAGAAGAATGCGAGGCGGCTCGCCACTAGACAGACACCGACGGCGCTCGTGATGGCCGCGGCGGCGACAGAGATCTCGAACGCGAGATCGCTGATGACTTATGGTGGGCCGGTTCGGACTGAACCGGGTCCGCACGGAGTTGGGCCTAAGTCAGATGGGTATGAGGCCCATGCTGGACCGGGCCATACTCCTATCCACATCGTTATCCCATGCACGTACGAGGGTGATCGTGGTTCTATCTCTCGTGCGCCGTCGCTGCCTGGTTCTAGGGTTCGCAAGCACGGGACGAGAGGCTTCCCGGTCTGTGGAGCTCGGCGGGCGAGGAGGATCCAGCCACTCTTGGATATGGCCGGGCGTGGGGCTGCGCGCCGCGCAGGGCTGCACCGCCGCCAGCTAAGTCATCTGGTACCGCGGGACGGGGTGGGCCGGTTCCGCCGCCGGTGGCGGGTGCCGGGCATGGATCCCTGGCGCCGCCTGGCCAGAGGCCGCCGGCAGGCAGGGGTGTGGCGCGGGGTAACCCGGGCCGTGGCTCTGGCCACTCGAGCGTTCGGCCACCGGGGCAAGTGCCCGTAGCTGCAGGCCGGGGTGGGCCGAGGCCGCAAGCGCCGGCTGCGGCGCCTGTCCCTCCACAGGCCGCGGGTCGTGATGGACCTTGGTCTCTAGCGCCGGGCGTGACTGGTGTGGCTCCTGCTGGCCGCGGTGGTACTGCCCTTGGGGTTGCGCCGACGCCTTCGGGCGGACAGACGCGTGTCGCACCTCCGCCCCACTACGTCGCGAGGCCGGCTCAGACGTGGACGGGTCCGGCACAAATGAGGCAATGATCCGCCCCGGGACCAGTGGGGGAATGATGGGTTTGATGCGTATGGTGATGGACAGCATCGTGGTTCCTCTTCCACGGGAGGAGGTCGTGGCTACGCCTGGCAGAGTGATGGGTCTGCTGAGAGACCAGAGACCGTTTCTCGGCCCTCTAGGTGGATTTGTCGAGGGAGCATCTGGCCCGAACCACCGCCAGAGAGGAGGCCTTCGTGGCCGTCGTGGTGGTCGGGGTGGGGGTTGTGGGAGGTTTCGCCGACCGCCTCCGCCTCCGGAAGTTGTTGAACATGCCGCGTCAGCAGTGCAGACCGACCATACCTCCACGGATCTTCCTACCCAGGCGATGGAGGTGGTGACAGCCTTGGCCAGTGTTGAGGTTCCTGAGACTGGAACTGTGGCCGACAGGTCTGATGCAGAGCGGCGTCCAAGTATGCGCGTAACAAGGAAAAGATGCTTTGTTACCGTTGTGGTGAGAAGGACCACTTCATTGCTGAGTGCATGGCAGAGCTGTGTGAGTCGTGTGGCAAGCCAGCACATGCCTCAGGGGAGTGCCTGTTATTGCGTGACCAGGCTCCGTTGCTGACTATGTATGGAGTCTATTGTGCCGAGCTTATGTTCTTTGAGTCACCGGCTGCGAGAGAGATTCCGGAGGAGACCCTGAGCTTAACCACCGGGATTGTGAAAGCTACCCAGGGCGAGGTGACTGAGGCTCAGATTGTGCGCAGGCTTCAGGAGCTGGTTCCGAGGGACTTTCATTGGGAGTTGGTTCTTCTCGAGAACAATGTTTTTAAGGTTGATTTCCCCACGGTGGATGATTTGCAGAGATTGCTAAGCTTTGACTTGTGTAGAGTTCCTGGCACGAAGTGCATTCTAGAGTTTCATGAGTGGAAGAAGGTGGAGCCTAAGGGAAAGCCGCTTACGCAGGTCTGGTTGCGGTTTTCAGGGGCTCCATCTAAGCCTTTGCAGGATGCTCGAGTTATGGCCAGTATGGGTATTATGGTTGGGAAGACGGAGAGAGTGGACATGGCTTTTACCCATGCTCATGGGGTGGCCCGGATTTTAGTGAGTGTCCTGGATATTGAGTTCGTGCCTGATGTGGTCAACTGGACTTATAGGGGAGAGGTGTTCCCGCTAGAGATCGAGTTTGAGGACACTGAACTGTTTGCTGATGTGGTTAATGGGAATGATGTTGATATGCACGAGGGTGACGGCGGTGCAGGAGCCAATGGGGCACCGGCTGATGAGTCGACATGTGAGGGGTCTTTCGGATCTCGTCCAGATGCTCAGTCGCCCGAGGATGGGACCGGGGTTGAGCCGGCAGCATCGCCACCGGTGCCTATGACTTTGTTGCGGTTTGGGTCCTTTGAGCCAGCATCAGCGCCTCCCAGACTCTGGAGTGACCGGGTAGACTCTGATGATATGTTTGAGCGCATGCTTCCTCTGTTGGAGTTTGAGGGGGCTGGCGGATATGTGCCTGGACGCTTGGTGAGGGCCTCATCGGCGAGGACTGTGGATGGAGTTGGGGTGGGGGAACCGGAGATTGCTTCTCTTTCCCTCGCTCCTCCTGTGGACGAGGCTTCGGCGCAGATGGCTGCGTCTGAGTTGCTGCTGGGGGAGGGGGTTCGGGGCAGGAGGCCTTGACTTCTCCTCTCCATATCCCGATGCCGGTGACGTCGGTCACGTTGGGGTCGGTCAGCGCTGGGGGAGGGAGCCCGAGGCAGGAGGCCTCGGCTCCTGCTACTCCGGTTGTGGCGGCGATACCCGCGCCAGCAGCAACGCTAGGGGGGGTTGGGGCAGGTGGCCCTGGCTCCTCCTTCATCTTCGGCGGTCAGGAGGACCGCGTCTCCGACGCCGATGGCGCTCCACTCTGCGCCGGTGGGGGGGGGGGAGGCAGCGGGCAGGCGGCCCCCGCCATTCCCTCTCCTGTCGTACCCGTGGAGGTGGACCCCGGCGTGGGGTATTTGTCTGAGGGGCTTGGGAGCCCGCAGCCGCCTCCTCCGGTAACCTCGGTTGACCCTTTGAGGGACTCAGCATGAGGCTTCACTAGGGAGGAGGTCGTTGCTTTTGGCGGGATCCCGGACCCCGCATCGACGGGGATACGGATGAGTGCTCGTTTCCACGAGCTCCCGGAGGTTTATGATATGCAGCAGCGGTGCGCTATGAGGGCGGCCAAGCTTCAGGAGGCTGCGATCTCTTCTGGTATGTCCGTCAACATATCTAATTCTTTATTGTATTTTTCTAATGAGGAGATTATAAATAATGCAAACCAAT
Organism: Triticum urartu; assembly: GCF_003073215.2. NCBI lineage: Eukaryota > Viridiplantae > Streptophyta > Magnoliopsida > Poales > Poaceae > Triticum > Triticum urartu. The sequence continues at coordinate 536,423,752 of NC_053026.1, read as the reverse complement.
TAGGAGTTTCACTAGGTGCTAATGATAGTGAGATTTCCAATTCGGTGAATGACCTGTTAGATTTGGAGGCGGAGCGTGCCTTAGAGACTATTCGTAATCTTGCAGCGGTTAAACCGATGAATGATGATGAGATTGATGCGTTAGGGGTTAGAGTGCTCAATACTTTGTGTGCGGATCTAGCACCCCCCAATCATGAGTCTGAGGACGATGTTGTGCCCCTAGAGACTGCCGATGGAAGTATCGTTCAACCCGGTTATGAGGACCGGGCGTCAGAGCCTAGTAAACAAAAGCGCAAGTGGAAACGGAAGATCTATCCCGATTCTGCAGTTCGTAGGAGTGCTAGGATTCGGACTACTAAAAAATTCCACGACGAAATATGAAAGGAATCTTTTGGAATAGCAGAGGTCTAAAGGACTTGGCTAAAAGAAGGTTTCTTGCTGAGGCATCTCTAGAGAAGCGTTTAGACTTCATTGCTCTATCGGAGACTGGTAGAGAAAACTTTGCGCCCCAGTTCCTATCCTCTCTTGCAGGTGGTATTGATTTCGATTGGCATTGCCTCCCTCCGCGAGGAAGATCAGGTGGTATCTTGCTAGGTGTGAGATGCGATTCGCTTGAAGTCTGAAGTGTAGTAATGGGCGACTTCGCGGTTAAGTTTTGAGTCAGGTCTAAAGTAGATGGTTTCAACTGGGCTTTGGTGGCGGTTTATGGTGCCGCACAGCCCGAGCTTAAACCGGAGTTTCTGGCGGACCTTGTTCAAATCTGTGGGTCAGAACAGCTCCCAATTTTAATTGCGGGTGATTTCAATATCATTAGGAGGAGAGAGGAGAAGAATAATGATAACTTTGACGGCAGGTGGTCGTTTATGTTCAATACCATTATTGAAAGCTTAGATCTGAGGGAGACAGAGCTTTCGGGTAGAAAGTTTACCTGGGCTAATGCTCTGCCAAACCCAACCTACGAAAAACTTGATCGAGTTCTCACGAGCGTGGAGTGGGAACAAAAGTTCCCTCTAGTTACGGTGCAAGCTCTCTCGCGGGGAATATCCGATCACACACCCTTGTTCCTGGACTCAGGGGAGCCGAACCACGTGGGTAACAAGAACACCTTCTCTTTCGAGATGTCATGGTTCGAACGCGAGGGCTTTTTGGACCTGATTGCCAGCGAATGGGCTAGGGGTGCATGAGGTACGGCTGCAGTCGAGCGTTGGCATAATAAGATTAGGCATTTGAGAAGCTTCTTACGAGGTTGGGCTAAACACCTCAGTGGTGTGTATAAGATTGAAAAGGATAGACTCCTCTCTCTTATACAGGCCCTAGACATAAAGGCCGAATCCACGATTTTGCTGCCAGCTGAGCTCCAGGTTAAAACTGAGGCGGAGAAGAGGTTGAAAGAACTTCTCCGTGAAGAAGAATTGAAGTGAGCTTTGCGAGCTAAAGTCCGCAAAGTGGTCCAAGGGGACGCTAATACTCAATTCTTTCATTTGATTGCTAATGGTAAGCACAGAAAGAAGCGTATTTTCCAACTTGAACAAGATGAGGGCACGATTTTAGGACAGGATAACCTAAAAACATATATTACCGAGTATTATAGGCAGTTATTTGGACCTCCGGGGGATAATTGTGTGTCCCTCGATGAGTCCAGGACTGAGGATGTGCCTCAACTATCGGCTGCCGACAATGATATTCTGGTTGCCCCGTTTTCAGAGAAGGAGGTGTTTGATGCTATTGCACAGATGAAAAACAATAAGGCGCCCGGACCGGATGGATTCCCGGTCGAGTTCTATAAAAAGTGCTGGCACATTATTAAGGGGGATTTACTACCTATGTTCCACGATCTGTTCTCTGGACAGCTTCACTTATTTCACTTGAATTTTGGAACTATCACACTGCTTCCTAAGAAAACGGATGCTGTGAGAATTGAGCAGTTCAGGCCGATCTTCCTCCTCAATGTTAGTTTCAAAATCTTCACCAAGGTCGGGACTAATAGGCTCACACAGATTGCGCATTGTGTGGTGCAACAATCCCAAACTGCTTTCATGCCCGACAGAAATATCCTTGAAGGGGTGGTCGTCCTGCATGAAACGCTCCATGAAATCCACTCCAAAAAATTAGATGGAGTAATTTTTAAGGTGGATTTCGAGAAAGCGTACGATAAGGTCAAATGGCCATTCCTCCAACAGTCATTGCGTATGAAAGGTTTTGATGAAGCCTGGCGCCGACAGGTTGAATCATTTACGCAAAAAAGTAGTGTGGGAATTAAAGTAAATGATGATATAGGTCATTACTTCCAAACACATAAGGGCCTAAGACAAGGAGATTCGATGTCCCCTATCCTGTTTAACATTGTGGTGGATATGTTAGCAATTTTGATAGGAAGGGCTAAGGAAAATGGTCAAGTAGGTGGATTGGTACCTCATCTTGTTGATGGAGGTGTATCCATCCTTCAGTACGCCGATGATACAATTATCTTTATGGAGCATGACTTGACCAAGGCGAGAAATATGAAGCTTGTGTTATGCCTATTTAAACAATTGACTGGGTTAAAGATTAACTTTCATAAGAGCGAGCTGTTCTGTTTTGGTAGAGCCAAAGAAGAACAGGAGGCTTATAGGCAATTGTTTGGGTGCGAGTTGGGAGAGTTACCCTTCTCTTACCTAGGTATTCCAATACACCATCGTAGGCTGACAAACAGAGAATGGAAGTGCATAGAGGACCGATTTGAGAAGAAACTGAGTTGCTGGAAGGGTAAGCTCATGTCATACGGAGGCCGATTAATCCTGATAAATTCGGTGCTCACGAGTATGCCTATGTTTCTCCTATCGTTCTTTGAGGTCCCAGTTGGTGTTAGGAAAAGACTGGACTTTTATCGATCGCGTTTCTTTTGGCAGGGTGATGAGTTTAAAAGAAAATATCGGCTTGCTAAATGGGATATCATTTGTAGACTGAAAGACCAAGGGGGTCTTGGTATTGAGAATCTAAAAGTCAAGAACAGATGCCTTCTTAGCAAGTGGCTGTGGAAGCTCTCATCGGAGAATGATGCTATGTGGGCTCAAATCCTTCGAAGCAACTACCTCCAGACAAAAACTTTGTCCCAGGCCACAGTCAGGCCGACTGATTCACCTTTTTGGAAAGGACTGATGAAAGTCAAACAATCTTTGCTTAATAGGATGAAGTTTGTTGTTGGAAACGGTGCTAGTACACGTTTCTGGGAGGATACTTGGCTCGGCGATACACCCTTGGCCATCCAATATCCGTCTTTGTACCGTATTGTCCGACGACGTGAGGTGTTCGTCGCATCGGTATTTCAACCTATCCCCCTTAATATTCAGTTTCGACGGTCGCTAGCAGGCAATCATTGAGAAGAATGGCTCCGTCTAGTTTTGAGACTGATGGACGTTCAGCTTTCTCAACAACCCGATGAATTACGCTGGAAACTGACTAAGTCTGGAGTATTCACAGTTAAATCAATGTATATTGATGTTATTAATTCGAACTCCATTCCTACATCCAAGCATGTTTGGGTTGTCAAAGTTCCTTTGAAAATAAAAGTGTTTATGTGGTTTGTTCATAAACAAGTGATTTTAACCAAAGACAACTTGATAAAGCGTAATTGGACAGGACCTACAAGGTGTAGTTTCTGTGATCGGGATGAGACAATCAGACACCTCTTTTTTGATTGCCCGTTGGCCAAAGTCCTTTGGCGGACGGTCCACATTGCTTTTAATATCAATCCACCGAATTCTGTCAACGCATTATTTGGGACATGGCTTAATGGGATTGAGCCTGACTTAGCGAGACACATTCGGGTTGGAGTTTGCGCTTTGCTGTGGACTATCTGGACTTGCAGAAATGATTTGGTTTTTAACAGAATATCACGTATCCGTTTTTTGCAGGTTATCTTCCGAACCACGGCACTGATCCGTTCGTGGTCGCTACTCACTCCGATGGAGGCCAGGAAGCTTTTGGTTACTCGATCTTTCCGTTGGGAGATGGTAGCTCGGGATATCTTCAACCGGTTTGAATGGCGGTCATGTAATATGATAGGCAACTAGTTTATCTATTTATTTTTAGCCAGCCGGTTGTGGCGTCTTTTCGTGCCTAGTTGGTGTTTCTAGCCTTGCTGGGCTCTGTGTGAGCCTTCTCTGCTTTTTTATTACTTTTGGAGACCTTGAAACAATGTTGGCACTGCTTTATTTGGTTAATAAGAAGACCGTATGCATCACTCTGATGCAGAGGCCGGGGAGCCCCCTCTTTTTTTTAAAAAAAAAAAACTGCTGCAAAACAATGTCGTCGGATTTAGCCGGTGAAGATTTGTGTTGCAAAATGGAAGACGGTACGAAATTTACCTAGCCCGTCCTTCCATGGGCACAAAGAGGGAGTTCCCAACTTCAATACTAGTGTTATTTTCTTGCTAAAATAATTAATAGTGATATTTGCATTTCCACCGTCATCAACTGTCCTTGCGATGGAGGGCGACACCAGCAAAAAGCGTCCCCCACACGCACACCTCCCGCTCCTGCTTGCACCACTAGCAAGCTCCTCTCTCTCTCTCTCCCTCTCTCTCTCTCTCCCTCCCTCTCTCTCTCTCTCTCTACATTTCTGTATTTACACGTTGTACTGATATAAATATCAGACGGCACTGTGGCCACTAGTACGTGGTCCTTCACTTCTCCTTCTTCTTCTCTCCATCTTCCTTCTTTCGTCTTCCTCATCCTCTCCCCCCTCCCCTTCTTTTATTCGCGGAGGTATCTTGCTACGTCCGCAAGGGAAATAATGTCGGCACAGATCGCTCCGCCGGAGCATGTCTGCTACGTGCACTGCAACTTCTGCAACACAATTCTCGCGGTAATCTCCCCTTCCCTCCATCTCTTTCATGCGCAGATCTACAAGCAGGAGAGATGCGTGCAACTAGTAACTCTATACGATCTATCGAGTTTCTTGCTGGATTTTGTCCTTTTTCAAAGATTTGCTGGAAAAGGCTTCAGAGAGAGATTTATGATTTGTTTCTCCTTCCTTTCGCCGGCCGGGGGGCTGCTTTTGTTCTGCTCGCCGCCCGCATGCAGCTCAAGAGTTTTCTTGCTTTCCCTACTTTCTGTTTGTTAATTCGTTAGGATTTTGAAAAGAGAGCCAAGGCCAACACATAATCGTCAGAACAGATCGAACCGCTTCTCTTCTTGCAATCTTCTCATCGAATCTATGGACATCTGCACATACGCATGGCTCTCTTGAGTTGAGTTAGTCCACCCTGTACATGGGTGTGTCTGATTTGATATCGCTGAGTCAATCCTGAATCTGCGTTAATTAGGGCATCATCCAATTGTTGCTTCTTAATTTTCTCCGATACGTATCCCCTCATGGTCTCTTCTTTTTACTGGGAAGATTATTATTTTTTTGCGACGGATAATGGGAAGATTAGTCAAGATATGGCTAGCTTTCATTGTCTCTCGAACTTGTGGATTTCTTGCTAGCTTTCATGACCTATTGTGCTGCAGCTGTGTACTACTGTGCATATTAGTTGTTTTCTTTTCCAAGAACAAGCACTACATGGCTTATAGAGCACCATCGCTTCTAATGTCTTCTAATGGTTTTGATTCTAACTAACTATCTAAAGCAATTTATGGGTTTTGTGCGTATACTTTTCTTCTACTTGAATTTGCAAGACGGAGCATGCAATAACAACGTAGTTTCGGCGTATTATTAACTGATGTATTTGTTATTTAAAATTTGCTCAACCATCTCATGTCTCCCTCCTCACCTTAAACACAAAGCACACAAAGACCTGCGAAATTACAATATTTGTGTCAATATAATTTGTAAAAGCTAGCAAGTTTAATTAGTTAATGATCTCAGTAGCAATTCAATGTTGGGGTAATGTTGCTGGGATCAAGTTATTGATCTCAATTTAATCACTTGTTTGGGTATTTTTTATTCATCTGAACCAAGTCACGTTTTTCCGCGGGAGTATTAGTTTACGCTAGAATTAATGCCTTCGCAACATCAAGACACCTTGTATTCACTTATTTATTGGAATAGAGGAACAGTGGCATACTGTGCTAGCTAGTGAGTTGCCAGTTGCCAGCAAGAAATTCCAAGCAAGGGATGCTTCCTGTCCTCATATTTATTTTCCTCTTCTCCATGCTCCTGTGCAGCTGTGCTTTGTCTCGGTTGATTTCCTTGGTTTTTCTTCTGTCATGTTTACAAAGTGCTTTGTTCCTTGGTTTTGTGTGGAAGAGTTTATCAGATGTCGAAGTGGAAGTAGAAGTAAATAAAAGCGAATCTAAATTGGAAAATTGATGGTTATAAATCCGAGCTTGATTCGAAGGACTTATTGGAAGACCTGCCTCTCTCACTCTCCATGTCCTTTTGTTTTTCTGTTTGCACCTTGCAGTGATGCATGAAACTTGTCAAAATTTACTGCAACTAGTACTACTACTGACAGAGGAGCTTGAGACCTCAGATTCCCCCCTCCCTTATTTTGGGATTTAGTTTGTCCTTGCCATCGATCATTAGTGTGTTTGTACCTATTCCACTCAGCTTCTGCATAGGCGACAAGTGCTATCAATATCTCTTCAGTGTGTGGTTCGTCCATATGTGCAGATGCTTGGTACAAGTACTATCAATATGAACTTCGACATTGAAGTAATGCCGTCTTGGTCTCTAGCAATCAGGATGAAAAAGAGATCCGGTCAGCTGATAAATCTCCCACCCACCAAATCTGAACGTTAAACTGATCATTTGATGTTCATCCTGAAATAATTCCACAAGATGTTGCCTTTATCCGCCTCTCCAGGTGCATGCCGTCTTCGATCATCGTCTCTCTCTCTCTCTCCCCCCTCCCCTTGAGAGCTAGCTCAAAAGGAGAGATGGATCTAGCTTGTTGACAGACACTCACACACCTGCATGCCCCACTACGAGCTGTACCATGCACAGTGTATGCTTGAGCGTGAGCTAAGGCTAGCTAGCGCGCGTGAAGTGCCTTCTGCATGAACCGTCGCTGTCATCTTCCTCTCTTTCCTACAGTACAGTGTTTCTTGCTGTGATCTTTAATCCTTTTTGCACTGAACTGAGCATGGAGCAGAAATGATGGTACTAGAAGAGCATGCATGCATGTGTGACAATTTTAACTCATTATCAGTTTTTTTTCTAAGGAAACGCCCTCAGGATGTATAGTATTTGTGCTTCTCTACAATAATGGGGGAGAGAGAGAGCATGAGATGGGGTGTGATTTGCAGGTGCACACATTTTTCTCGAAAAAAGCACCTCAAGATATGGAGTGTGATTTGAGCCAACTCCCTTCATGCGAGCAACAGCAAACACAATCATTTGCAGATGCATTTGGCTCACTTGGTTATACTAGTCATTCTTATGGGAGTGAGTGCCCCCAGAAAAGAAGGCTGTGAGGAATCAAACAAAGTGAGCACGGCTAGGACATGGTCCTTCTTCAGGTTGTGGTTTGGTTGCAGGCCAGGGCACTCAACAAGGAAATCTGAAAAGAAAATGGAAAGGGCAAGGTGGCAACCAATTGGCAGGCATTGGAAAAGGATGCCCTAGTTCTGATTTGGTCCAGCTGCTTGCAGGTTGCAGAGCCCTGATAAAAGTCATGGAGAGCGACTGTTTTACAGCAGGCAGGAGTTAATTAAAGAGGGAGAGAGAGAGAGAGAGAGAGAGAGAGAGAGAGAGAAATCCTGGTTATGTTCAGAGAGCAAAAAGCTATGGCTGTGTGCATATCAACATATATGAGTGTGTAGATCTGCTCCAGCCTTTTGAAAATGTTTCTTTGGAATTTAGCATTTGTTACTTCATCCACAGAGAGAGCTGGTCATTTTGTTCTTATGTTTCTTCCTTTTTGTTTGTCTTGTTTTGCTGTTTGGTTTCAACTAGTAATTTTCTTCAGTTGCCCATATTCTTTACAGCTTTAGTTAACTCAGGAAACCCAACAACTGTGTCCCCTTACATATGATCAATCTGCAGGTCAGTGTTCCAAGTAATAGCATGCTGAACATCGTCACCGTCCGTTGCGGGCACTGCACGAGCCTGCTGTCGGTGAACTTGAGGGGATTAATCCAGTCGCCACCTGTGCAAGATCATTCCCAGGTTGACATGAATAGTACTAATATTTCATGAACTTTACGCGTACTTTTCAAAGCAGTTGTAATGGTTGGCATCGTTAATTAGATCACTCTTATACAAAAATGATATAGATATGCTAGTCTTGCAGATAAAATTATCATGCCTAGTGTGTACAAATTTTTCAGAAATTCCTCATTTCACATGTTACCCGTATAATTAATTACTACTGCATTGCTTGTATCTGTGTTACCATAGGGGGTAGAAAGAATGGTAAGTACTCCTACTGGAAGGGAGAGGCATGTAGTAGATGCCAAACGAAACTCCTAGCATAGCTTACCCTAACTGATACTCTAGCTTTGTAGGAGAGAAAAGCCAGCGTGCATGCATGGGTCATGTCATGCTTCAACACTTTATACAGTAAAGACAAACTACAGCATGCACACTGTTTGCTCACAGGAAAGAGTATTAAAGCTCACATGGAAGAATGGCACATCTTTAGTGTCGTGCATGCACGGTTCGTCGTTCTAGTTTTACTGATTTTGAGCAAGAGTCTTGCACAGTTTGTACTGTTAACATATGTTACTTTGTATTATATGGTGTGCTATACTGAAAGTTAAATATACTATGAAGTATGAATCCATTTTTACAACAACAAAAATGATGCTTTAGCCTAATGTTCTTCTGGGTTTCATCTCCATAATGATGCTTCAACTTAATGAATTAACTTAATTACTTGACTTGGTGACAGGAGAATTTCAAGGCCCACAATATCAGCTTTCGTGGAAATTACCCGGACTATGGCACATCTTCTAAATACCGGATGCCAATGATGTTCTCAACAAAAAGTGACCAAGAGCATATGCTCCACATGAGACGTAAGACCAATGCATATATATATGTTCTATTTGTACGTTTTAGTTTGTGAACCAAAACTTTGTTTTTTGCCCTCTTGACCAACATAAATAGATGAATTACTATGGTCTGAAGATTACACCATGATGGACTCTGAAGCTAACTTGTGAAACCAGTGCAAAAATATATATTCTTTGACTGGTTTTAGAGAGTGTTTTTGCCGCATGGATATAATGGTTTCATTGGTCATGTGTCGGCACTCGGCAGTTGATCTCCAGAAGAGCATCGAAAAGTGAAGATTGTCGCCCCTAGTTAGACCGAATGTGAGAGACAGAGCTGGTGATATATCGGCTTAAATTGTTCATGCAACCTACGATAAACTAACCTACTGTTAGCAATAATCTTCTCTAGCAGGTTAATTAGTTAGTTTTAGTTTGGACTATGCTAGTATTGGGCAACACGCATGTAGTACATGCCTTGGTCCTGTACGAGGTAAGATATAGTCCATAAGAAGGCTCAAAGTCCTTGTTTTGAACGAATTTTAATAGAAAAAAGGGCTCCGCCTAATGCATTCAGAACCACATATTAGGGAAATGGAATGACAATGAAATCAAATTGGTCTATTTTTCATGATCTTCCTGGTTGACTAGAGAAATCCCCCTTTATCTGATTAGAGCGGAAAGGACCCGCAGAATTTTTACTCTTATAACGCGAATCAAATCTATTTGATTCACCGTGTAGGACTAGCGTGTTGTGTTAGGCTGTGTCCGTGTTAGGATTAGCTAGTGTGTTGTGTAGGACTAGTTCCTACGTCTCCTATAGGCAGTCAATAGTATTCAAGGTAACCGGTGATTAGAGAGTCCGGTTAGGAATTGTATCCTGGTTGTGTCTGAGTAGGTTTAGTAGTTTGGGTCTGATTAGGACTTAGTTTACGGTGGTGTTGGCTGTGTGTGTGTGTGTATACGCACCAGCCGGCTATGCTTTGTTCTATCAAGTTGTAACACCGTCGTGATTTTGGCCAGAGTTTTTCATGTGCGTGTTCGTCGTGATTTGATGTGATTGATCCTGAGGGCAAGTTCCAACACCCACATTGTCCCGCGGTGTGGCAAAAACCGACTTCAAAACTAAGATAGGTGTTCCTTCTACAGTTTTAGGAAGTTGGAGATATTACATATTTACGATGAGATATGCGCGCCTTTCTGTTCTACAGTGATACTAATTCAGAAAATAAAAAACTTAATGCATGGTAGGTCGGTGTTGGTTAACTACTATATTGTATTTTTGTTGTTGTGAAAACTACAATATTGTATTGAAACATCTCACGTGCTTGATATTTAGAAACAAAACAGGAACGCAGCTCTATATGGAAAAGGAATAGAGAAATGAAATTTAGATATCCCATACAGCATTACTTAATTTATTTAAGAAACTTGGCATTGCCATTCAAGATGTATGATGGGCATACCTCTGTGGAAAATAACTCTATATATACCTCGTATAGGAGTTCATAGCTTTGTCATTCAGAACCAAATAACATTGTACCGCAGAATGTAACTATATATTCATGAAAGGGAAAGTAAATAACTTCGTATTTGCATAATATTCAGTGATGGATTTGAGAGTAATATACATGTAAAGTGTTAGCTCCTGATTAAGTTTATATTGGTGAACCTTTACATGCATACAGCAGCTCCTGAGAAGAGGCAGCGGGTTCCTTCAGCGTATAACCGATTTATTAAGTAAGCTTTAATCAATCAATTCCAAGCTTGCACTGACAACAATTAAGCTGCGCTGCGTTGTACTAATAATTCGATTTTGGCACATCAATTGCAGGGAGGAGATACGAAGGATAAAAACAAACAACCCTGACATAAGCCACAGAGAAGCCTTCAGCACCGCAGCAAAGAATGTTAGTACATTTTTTGCATAACACATAGGCTATTATTTTACTACCACTGTTTCACACATGTGCATGTCATAATACTTCACAGTTGATCATTTATGCATATTGATCTTATAGGAGTTTCAATGTATGTCTTGTGTAGAGAAATGTTCTAGTTTTGGGGCGGTACCATGCTACCACTGCACGGTAGCATCCATAAAAAGTTGCGATTTTAAAAAAATGTGATAGGTGTCTATAATCCTACAGAATTTCAAATTCAAATTTGATCTACACATAGAGTAACAGAGAGAATAAACCAGCTATGAAAAGTATAAAAAAACTTTTAGGGGTGCTAAGATCGACCACAAAAAATTTACCCATAGTGTTACTGGCATTAGAATCCTTCTGGTGTAAGAATTACACGTTACAGCTGATTAAAGAAACAACATATTAATTGCTAGATATTACATGGTGCTCTACCATTTGCTTTTGCCATATCATACACTACAGCATATAACTGCGCCATTTCTAGGGCATGTTTGAACACACACGGAAAATTATGGCATAATTCAGATTATCTATGTTTAAAAATATTCAAATACTTTCAGAGGGGTCCGGATCCTAGTATTTATTACTAAAATCCATATCTATGCTGAATCTCTCCAGAAACAATTGATATGAAAAACTACTGTGAATTTATATAACTCTGCCTATTTCTATTTCAGTGGGCGCATTTCCCAAACATTCATTTCGGGCTAGGCTCCAATGAGAGCAGCAAGAAGCTGGACGAGGCCATCACGGCGCCTATCCCCCAGAAAGTTCAAGGTCTCTACTGAGACATATATTCCTATATGCATGATACTTTCATATTGTGAGTAACCTAAGGAAAACCTAAGTTAATTTCTGAATCAGTTTGTGAGTGAGTACATAGATCATGAGCGAGTGATATGCATGAAGTGAGAAAGAGGCATATGGGAAGTGTATGCAGCTAGCTAGCTAACGTCCATGCATATAAAAGGCGTCTGAATAAACCCCTTGATCGCTAGTTTGTTATTTAATTGCTTGAAAACAATCACCTTGCTTGAACATGTCTGTATTAGGATTTGGTTTGGCTAGTGCAGGTCACTTCAACCATCCTCAATAACCTTACCTAGAAAATGCAATACATTTATTACCCAGTTGATTTGCATTCGGTTATATACTGAACCATATAAGAATGCAGCATCATGGGGTGCAAAAAGCTAAGCCTCCCATAAAGACTAAATGGACGTTTATATGTAGCACCCATGTCCTTAATGTAAAACGTGAAACTGATGGATGTTATATGATGGATCAACAAAGATTTTATATCCAAATGTCATTCAAGGTAAAGTGGCAAATTTAATATTAATGGCACAACATTATGGTCTACTCTCTCGTTAAGTTACCGCCTTTCACAGGGATAATCCCTAGCTCATACATGCGTCCTTGTATGACTACTGAGCCTCGAGGGGCGAGTGCATATAGAGGTACAAACTTGGAGGGCAAGTAGTACAGGAAGATGATTTATCACTAGAATATTCTAGTCAACATCTAGTTACAAATTTCCAATGTGTACCCGTATTTTGTATTCTTACAGTATGCCGCTAGGGTCACAGGAACACGTGGTTTGCGCTACAGAGTTTGATTTACTATTTCTGTTCCATAATTCTTGCCGTGGAACTAAAACCATGACAATAATTATGAAACGGAGGGAGTACTAATACCTTATGTAAAATACTCACTGCTTTACTATTCATAAACCATGAACGTACTCTGTAGATATTCAATTTGATCAACGAAATATGAGTTACACATCATAACGGTTGATTTTTGACATATAACTCACATTTTCTTGGTTAAATTTATGATCAAGATTTTTTTGAAAAGGGCAAAAGATAAACCCCATACATTAAATACGGAGAAGTTTAACAAGGTTTACAAGCCTGAAGGCCAAAACAAATGTTTTTTATCCTGGCATAAAATTACGCAAGTGTTTTGCTCCGGCTAATGCCCAATTTCGCGCCTCGTTACGGAATTTGGATATGATGATGTGAGGCGGTGTAGAAATGTTGTGGAAGACTCTTGAATTGGGCTCGGTCCAAAGCTCCAAGTGACAAGCCCTATGAGGGAAACCAACACCTTTCGCCGCCCATGTCAATCCACCAAGTTTTGACATTGTTGAAGCCATGCCAAGATTTTGTGTGAAGCCGGGGAGATCGAACCAATTCCTCACCATAGTCCATATTCAGATGGAGAGACGTCATTGAAAGAGCAATATCGCTGCCATCTCTGGAGTTCTCTTGCACATGGGCAAAGCCCACAATTAGGTCATCCACGCTTGGTGAGTTCATCCACCGCCCAAACTTGACTCTGAATGATGATCCACGTGAATAACTTACACTTATGAGGAGCCCAATTTTTCTAAACAATAGCCTCGAAACTAGTGGATGTGGCCTCGATGAATTGGGCAAGATAAGAAGAGGCCCTGGAGTAATGCCCAGAGGACGGTCCATGAAATGGTGTCAGACTTTGTTGGCTTGGAATTGAACTTGGGACGTGACCCGCCAAAGTTCGATGAATTCAAGTATGTGTTGTAATGTGAGCCCGTTCTCCAAGTTGATGTGGTAGACCCAAGCATTGTTATGGAGAGCATCCATAATGCATCGATTCTTCTTTTTTGAAATGTCGAAGATAGAGGGACCCATGTCCTTACTCCAATGGCATGCTGCGCCCAAGCGGCTTGCCAAAGCTCGTTATGTTGTCGTCCTCAATAGCGATAGCAGTGAAAGTGTAGAATAGGCCCATGTCCTCGGTATTGCACGGGCTACTGGTGCCCACCCAAGTACTGCCTCGGGTGGTCCATTCAACCCATGGCCAATGGAACCCCCCAGAACAAGCGCAAATTTCTCAAGGTTTACGACCCTGAGCCCTCCAAGAGTGGTGAGGCGGCAAACCGTCTCCCAATTTATTTTGAATTTGCCAGTGGAGAATTTATCGGAATCCGCCCAAAGGAAAGCCCTTCTTATCATGTAAATGTTGCAAGTCCTCATTCGGGATGTCAATTGAGCTTAGGTGATAGACCATGATTGAGGTGAGGACTGCCTTGACCAAAGGCAGTGCGGCCCGCCTCAGTGAAATGTTTGCCCGTCCAAGGAAATAATTTTCTTTTGGAACTTTATCCTCAATGTGTTGGAAGTGAACCCCTCTCAACCTCCCGGCGACCTAAAAATGTGTTTGTGTCTTATAAACCGGAAGGGGGAGTATATATATGTCAACAGCCCAGCTACCTTTGGGGGACATGCATTTTTAGCCCAAATATTCTTCATGTAAAATAGTTAACACCAAGTATATTCTTTGTATTCGGGTGACAAGAAACATGTATGCAAGTTTGTGTAACTTATGGTAAATAGACCAGGTGGTACCAAAATCACGTGCGTTGCAGTAGTATATATTCTGGCATTCTGGAAAAAAATTACTATATTTTTTGTATACCCGAAGTTCCTTTATGTAAAACTAAGAGGATGCATGCATTATTAGTCTAGCTAGGCCCGATATAGCTAACCCGTGGAACAGATTCGGTTTCCTACCCTAGCCGCCACCAGGAGCCAGGCGACTAGGGAGGCAATCTCCTTCCACCGATATCCATCGGCGAGGGCACTGGCCCGCTCTCCCTCTGGCTACTGCTCCGGCGGCAGGAGGGAGGGGGGACCCCGTTCCTCTGCTCTGTAGTTGAGGTTTGGATTTGTAGGTCGTGGAGCGCCGTTCGGATGGTGGGAGCGGCGTCCAGACGAATAAATATGTCTTAACTTCACTCCCACACCGGCGGTGCCCTTCATGGGGGCGTCTCAGAGTTGATGGCATCGTGTCGGCAAGGCGGCGGCAGCGACTCCATCAGGTGTGTCTCTCCTTCTGCTCTGTCCCCGTTGCTGCGGCGTTGTCTCCGACGTCATGGTGGAGCAGGGAGGTTTTCTCATTTAGGAGTACGCGCAGACGGTTGTCTATGCAAGTGACAGCTGGAAGATAGTGCATCTTGTGCTTGGTTTGTGGTTGTAGGCTGACAGTTCTGGTTTCCTCCTCCGACGTCGTAGTCATGCGTGGGTGTCAGTTCTGAAGTTCGATGGCGTGTCCAAGGACACGTTGCCCTGGTATGATTCTTTCAACGGCAATAGTTTTGCTTCAGGCAAACTACTTTGGAGGTCCGTAAAGTTGCTGATCAGTGATGGAGCCGCGTCGAGCTCGGATGAAGAGATAATCTGTCTTCTTTTCTTTAGTGGAGAGGGACAAGCGTTGGTTTTTTCATAGGATTATCCTATCTTTTCAGTCCTGTAAGGTCGATGTTTACATGCCTTGTAAGTGGATTTTTATTTTATTAATAAAACACGTATTACTATGCAAAAAAACAGGCCCGATATAGCTGCCGCCCAAGAACTTGAAAAACAAAATCTGTTGTACTCCAAAACCAAAAGATAGCTACATCTGCTAGCTCGAAGTCCGTCTCTCTTAAAAAATCTGTTGTGATCTGGCGGGCCATATAATCCATTTGATTCACCCATAAAAGTTCACCTACGCTGGCCGTGGCCAGTCACGGTGGACTGGTGCAATGGCATCGTCGTCGGCCGGCTACGAGTGCCCCGCGCGCGCGTGTATGATCGCATGCATGCGTTCTGTCATGGCATGCATGCATGGCCCCTACACACGCCCGCCCCCCCGTGCACAGAGGAGCTGCTGGCCCGTGCTCCCACTCCCGCCTGTATTCTGGAGAAATTAATCAATGGAATCTCTATCTAGCTCAGTGCTCAGTGCTCAGCTCTCGCTCAGTGATCGCTGACCGCCTGACCGTGTGTGTTATTTCGCTTTTAATGATTGTTTGTATTGTTTTCCACCACTCATGGACAGAGGTAGACCATGGCAGTGGCTGATATCTGCACTGAAATTGAATGTGCTTGAGCCAGTGAAATTGAATGTGCTTCAGTACCACCGTTGTTGGCTTGTTGCAAGATCAGAAGGGGAGAAATGCATGCTAAAGGAGCGAGAAGGCACGCGTTTCCTTCCCCAGGAGAAAGGAAAGATGCACCCATCCATCTCAATCTTTCAGGTGGTCGCCGTCTGATTTGCTCCGAGATTCCCATGCATGCATCCACCTAGGATCTACTCCTCTCGATCTATCTTGCGTGTTATCGTACGAGTTTTAGGATGTCCCGCCAACATACATACTACTCCTACGTGCGTATGTACAGCAGGCTACGTATAGCGGTATAGGTACACCTCAATCCGCATGTGCACTGTCATCTATACCGATCGATTGATGGAGCTGGATCGATGTCAAATAAAGCGTCCGACACCTGCGTCGACGCGTGGTCAGACCTAGCCTCACCTCAGCTGAGATGATGGACGATGGACAAGCCAATGCGAGTACGCGTACGTACTGGGATTTTATACAGTCTGGTTTTACATACATGACAGTCTGGTTATATATACAGTCTGGTCGGCTCCAGTCGGGAGATACGCGACACCACCAGTTAATGGAGTGAAGCTGAGATGGTCCCTGGTTCATATTGGTGGGGCAGCAAAAGGATTGCTCCACCAACTCCTCCTCAATCATTCGCCTCCATTAACATTATACCTGAATACACCTCGAGTTGAGATTTTCCTTACTCCGTCCGCAGCGGTTTGAGTCCACTTTGTATTTTCAACCGGGACCTCCTACATGACACGCATTGCGTCCGAGTTCCGACAGATGCGCGCCAGAGGCTCTTCCGACTGCACCTGCCTTGCACCGAGTGCTATGAAAACGGGACCTCCGCTTGTGAACGCTCATGCCTAGCCAGTAGATTAGGTTTTTTGGTGTTTAAATATACAGTGCGGAATATAAGAATTATCATAAGCGATAGATCTAACTATATTTAATAATTTCGAACAAGATTAGTTTTGAGAAAAGTGTTTAGTTTTAAAACGTCAACATCTTAAAAATTCTAAAAATCTTTTACAAACTCGCACATTCTTTGAAACTGCCAATATATTTTGAATATTAACTTTTTTTTAATGTTTTTGAAAATTCAAGACATAAATTATTTTTGAAACCTGAGACTAATATTGACAAATCTGGAAATGTTTTGAAAAAACTTATTTACGAAAATTTACGAGTACACTTTTGTAAATCAGAACATTTTTTAAACTCCGAATAAAATTTGAAAAAGCTGAAACATTTTTTCAAACATATGACCATTTTTTACGAAATCACAAACATTTTCAAAAAATCGTAAATATTTTGAAAAGAAATAAAGCTAAAAGAAATGAAAAACAAAATTAGAAGAAAATCAGAAAAAACAATAAACAAAACAACAAGAAATAAAAAGATCCAGGAACATTCAAGACAGTTCCCAAAACCGGTAAAAAGCCAGGCTGGAACTTTCCAGAACCGTCCCAAAACCGCAAAGTTTTCCCTTTTTTATGATATAATTTTTTTAATTAATATTATTTTTAGAAAAAGTTAATTACACCAACCTTTGTTAAATGCATAAGCATTTTTTTGTAAATACAGGAATACACACTTTTTTTGAAATACCTAAAGTTTTCTAAAAATATGTAAAAAAAATAATAATTCACGAAAATTTTAAAAAAATGAGAATATTTAGAAAAAAACTTGAGTACATTTCTAAATATGATGAACATTTGTTAAATGAGCAATATTTTACAAAAGTGTGAAAAACTTAATATCAGAAATAATTTCAAAAATTTAATGGGTGTTCCTAAAAGTTTGTGATTACTTTTTAAAATATATAAATAAATTCTAAACGAAAGTAAATACATAAATGTTTTATATTCAATGTACATAAAATGTAGTTCATTAACGGCCACACTATTGCTGGCCCATTAAGCTTCACGCAGGTAGATGAGGCACTATCAGGCCACACCGTTGATGGCACATGACCGAAAAAGGTTTTTCACCCCGATTTATATACAAAAGCAAACAACCACCACAAGGTCCACAACATAACAGCCAGTCCAAGTCTAAAACCAACTCACACCAGAACACAAGAAAAAACAAACAAAGGAGAGATCCAGCTGGGGACAACAGCAAAACAATTAATCCACGGCCTGATAACCTGATAATGGAATTTCCTAATGACAACCGTCTAAACGCATCAAATGCTTCCACCCGGTTTTAGGTTTGGGGATGCATTTGACAGTTTTTATTTTAACATTTTCTGTGTATTTTGATGGCTCTATTCTATTTTTGTTCCTTTTCCTTTTTGTGTTTGTTTCAATTTTTATCACAAAAAGTTTATGCACGGTTTAAAAAAATTCACTTCTTTAGAATTTCATGAACTATTTTGCAAATTCATGGACTTATTAAAAAATTAACGAAAACAATTCACGTGAACATTCTGAAATTCAAAAATAAATTATGTACATTTTTAATTACAGGCCATTTAATAGAATTCATGATTTTTTAAAAACTTCCAAACAATTTTATTATATTAGTGAACAATTTGAAAATCCAAGGGCAATTTGTAAAAATGATATCATTTTTAAATACTGGATTTCATGAAAAAGCCGATTAAAATAAGAAAGCAACCAAAAACAAAAGTCTGAAAAACCTACAAAAAAAATGAAAATGTGCAGCACATGAAGTGTTAAATGGGCGCGTCCCAGTGTGCATTTTAGCAAAAATTTAGCACTTGAAGCACTGAATTAGAGCCATCCCTAATAGCAACATAACTCCTGACGTAAATCATTCAGACTATATAGTGGGGAGTAACTTAGACTAGTAACATGCATATGTTACTAGTCTATCTTACTACCTCTATAATGGGGAGTAAGATATGTGTGGTGTCATTCAACACTTCATTTATTATCTTGTATACTTATTTTGTCTTGGTATGTGTTATGTTACTCATAGTATGGGTAATTAGCTATGTTACTTAAATCATATCTCTTCTCATTTTATTATTTTCACATAAGCAAATTTGCTGAGTTGTACCTTATATTACTCTAGAAGTTACTCCCACTATGGGTAATCTGAGAGCCCTTGCTGCCATAAAGTGTGCTCAAAGATAGGCTTTGGGGTAACCTATCCATGACCGTGACCTCTAACGCGTTTGATAACCGTGCTCCAGTTATTTTGAAAAAATTGCTCAGAATTGTTTTTGAAATTTTTGAAAGTACTATTTATAAGTTTCAGAAATACCTGATTTTTTAGCACGAACATAGATATTCCTTGCACGTTTGTAAAGTTTCATTTAGTAATACGTTGGTTTCTAACCTACACAAAAGGGACAAAATTTTGGCCCAAAAACAGCAATCGAAAGGCTCATTTTTATACACGTAATTACCTTCTATGTACACCATACATGAAAATATACATTTTTGCGGGAACATAAAAATGTATTTGTATGGTTGATACGTATGAATGATACATGTCTATGTATAAGCAAACTTTTTTAGACTTTTTTGTGAAGTGGAAATATTTTTTCAGGAAAAAAATAAAGAGCCTCCTAGAGCCCGACCTCCAATGCACATTATCTGTCCCATTCTAAGCAAGTATGGAAAATTAGCTCGTGGTAACTGTTAAAGGGAAAAGGACCAGATTCAGTAGATTGTGATCGACACAAATTATTGTTGAGTTGAACATATATAATGAGTGGTCGTACTGGTTAGACTTAAGGAACCATGTTGTAACAAAAAAAGCATGTTCTTACTATGGCACACTTTGTAAATAATCCAAACTTGATGATGAAGAAAAGGTTGTTCATTTTTTGTCAACTGGATTTAGTGTGAATTAAGAATGAAGAAGAGTTTATGTTTGGGTGTTGTGTTAGCTTTGTCTGTCTAGGACTGTACGTACCATGATGTTTCTTTTGTAGGCCCCACATATTACACTATAGGAAAACTTAGATCAATTCTAGCAGAGTCGCCAAATCAGCCCGATCGACATAATAACCACTAATATGGTGATTTTAGCCGAAAAGGCTGCTCTAACAAAGCCGCCATCCGGTTCCATATTGTCATAATTTATGGAGGGCTCCATACCAAGCCCGTGAGCCTCCATATCTAGAGGTTGCGGTCGTTGGTTTGGAACTTCATCCGCCAACCGCTCCCGTGGGAGGGAAGTTTCACCTCCTTCCTCCGCCTCCCATGCGGCCCATCTCCTCTCCTTCCCCTTTCCTCTACCTCATGCCCACTGAAAATAGCACCCCGCTGCATAATCTGTACTCCCATATCACGAGATCAAGCAGATCTCATTATGCAGAAGACTTAGAGCAAATATATCTAATGGCATTGCTGGCTGGCGGATGTGATCTATTCTTGTGTCACATCACTTTTCTTCTTCTTCGTAGGTAACTCCTTGTGGGATGAGATGGGAATGTATTTCAGAAAGAGATTGCTCTGCACCTTGCTTAACTAGGCAATATGTGTCCTTCTTTTCCATCTAGAGCAAGTAGTGTTTGGGAAGAGCAACGCCAGTTAGAATTGATGGTGTGGAAAGAGTGAGGCGAGGCAAAAATTGAAGCACATGCCTTATTCTTATTCCGGCAGCAACAAAAAATCTTCGTCAAATATGTGTGTTTCCTAGTGTTTTACAATAGTATTTGAGTTACGAGTTTAGTGAGCATCTGAAGAGTCGTGGAATTGTTTCACAACTTACACCACCAGAAAAACCACAAAGAACAACAAAGAGGCTTGTGTTTAGAATAAAATAAATGGGAGTGCAATAGCATTTCTAATACTATACATTGTCAATAATTTTGGTGATCCAAGGGAAATTGGACGTGTACTGATACGTCTCCAACGTATCTATAATTTTTGATTGCTCCATGCTATATTATCTACTGTTTTGGACATTATTGGGCTTTATTTTCCACTTTTATATTATTTTTGGGACTAACCTATTAACCGGAGGCCCATCCCAGAATTGTTGTTTTTTTGCCTATTTTAGGGTTTCTAAGAAAAAGGAATATCAAACGGAGTCCAAACGGAATGAAACCTTCGGGAACGTGATTTTTGGAACGAACAAGATCCAGGAGACTTGGACCCTACGTCAAGCAATCAACAGGGAGGCCACGAGGTAGGGGGCGCGCCTACCCCCCCTCCTAGGCATGCCCTCCACCCTCGTGGGCCCCCTGTTGCTCCACCGACGTACTTCTTCTTCGTATATATACCTACGTACCCCAAACGATCAGATATAGAGCCAAAACCCTAATTCCACCGCCGTAACTTTCTGTATCCACGAGATCCCATCTCGGGGCCTGTTCCGGAGCTCCGCCGGAGGGGGCATCGATCACGGAGGGCTTCTACATCAACACCATAGCCTCTCCGATGAAGTGTGAGTAGTTTACCTCAGACCTTCGGGTCCATAGTTATTAGCTAGATGGCTTCTTCTCTCTTTTTGGATCCCAATACAAAGTTCTCCCCCTCTCTTGTGGAGATCTATTCGATGTAATCTTCTTTTTGCGGTGTGTTTTCTTTGCGGTGTGTTTGTTGAGACCGATGAATTGTGGGTTTATGATCAAGTTTATCTATGAACAATATTTGAATCTTCTCTGAATTCTTTTATGTATGATTGGTTATCTTTGCAAGTCTCTTCGAATTATCAGTTTGGTTTGGCCTACTAGATTGATCTTTCTTGCAATGGGAGAAGTGCTTAGCTTTGGGTTCAATCTTGCGGTGTACTTTCCCAGTGACAGTAGGGGCAGCAAGGCACGTATTGTATTGTTGCCATCGAGGATAACAAGATGGGGTTTTCATCATATTGCATGAGTTTATCCCTCTACATCATGTCATCTTGCTTAAGGTGTTACTCTGTTCTTATGAACTTAATACTCTAGATGCATGCTGGATAGCGGTCGATGTGTGGAGTAATAGTAGTAGATGCAGGCAGGAGTCAGTCTACTTGTCTCGGACGTGATGCCTATATACATGATCATACCTAGATATTCTCATAACTATGCTCAATTCTGTCAATTGCTCAACAGTAATTTGTTCACCCACCGTAAAATACCTATGCTCTTGAGAGAAGCCACTAGTGAAACCTATGGCCCCAGGTCTATCTTCATCATATTAAATCTTCCAATACTTAGTTATTTTCATTGCTTCTATTTTACTTTGCATCTCTATCATAAAAATACCAAAAATATTATCTTATCATATCTATCAGATCTCACTCTCGTAAGTGACCGTGTAGGGATTGACAACCCCTTATCACGTTGGTTGCGAGGATTTATTTGTTTTGTGTAGGTGCGAGGGACTCGCGCGTAGCCTCCTTCTGGATTGATACCTTGGTTCTCAAAAACTGAGGGAAATACTTATGCTACTTTGCTGCACCACCCTTTCCTCTTCAAGGGAAAACCAACGCAAGTGCTCAAGAGGTAGCAAGAAGGATTTCTGGCGCCGTTGCCGGGGAGGTCTACGCATAAGTCAACATACCAAGTACCCATCACAAACCCTTATCTCCCGCATTATATTATTTGCCATTTTCCTCTCGTTTTCCTCTCCCCCACTTCACCCTTGCCATTTTATTCGCCCTCTCTCTATCCTCCCTCTCTTTCCCGTTTGCCTCTTTTTGCCCATTTCTCGTTTGCTTGTGTGTTGGATTGCTTGCTTGTCACGATGGCTCAAGATAACACTAAATTGTGTGACTTTACCAATACCAACAACAATGATTTTATTAGCACTCCGATTGCTCCTCTTACCGATGCTGAATCTTGTGAAATTAATGCTGCCTTGCTGAATCTTGTCATGAAAGATCCATTTTCCGGCCTTCCTAGTGAAGATGCCGCTACCCATATAAATAGCTTCGTTGATTTGTGTGATATGCAAAAGAAGAAAGATGTGGACAATGATATTTTCAAATTGAAGCTATTTCCTTTTTTGCTTAGAGATCGTGCTAAAGCTTGGTTTTCGTCTTTGCCTAAAAATAGTATTGATTCTTGGAATAAGTGCAAAGATGCTTTTATCTCTAAGTATTTTCCTCCCGCTAAGATCATCTCTCTTAGAAACGATATTATGAATTTTAAGCAACTTGATCATGAACATGTTGCACAAGCTTGGGAGAGGATGAAATTAATGATACGTAATTGCCCAACACATGGCTTGAATTTGTGGATGATTATACAAATTTTTTATGCCGGATTGAATTTTGCTTCTAGAAATCTTTTAGATTCGGCAGCGGAAGGCACTTTTATGGAAATCACTTTAGGAGAAGCTACTAAACTCCTAGATAATATTATGGTTAATTATTCTCAATGGCACACTAAAAGATCTACTAATAAAAAAGTGCATGCGATAGAAGAAATTAAATGTTTTGAGTGGAAAGATGGATGAACTTATGAAATTATTTGCTAATAAAAGTGTTTCTTCTGATCCTAATGATATGCCTTTGTCTACTTTGATTAAGAATAATAATGAATCTATGGATGTGAATTTTGTTGGTAGGAACAATTTTGGTAACAATGCGTATAGAGGAAACTTTAATCCTAGGCCTTAGCCTAGTAATTCCTCTAATTATTATGGTAATTCCTACAACAATTCTTATGGAAATTATAATAAGACGCCCTCTGATTTTGAATCTAATATTAAAGAATTTATTACTTCGCAAAAGAATTTCAATGCTTTGATTGAAGAAAAAATGCTTAAGATTGATGAGTTGGCTAGGAACGTTGATAGAATTTCTCTTGATGTTGATTCTTTAAAACTTAGATCTATTCCTCCTAAGCATGATATCAATGAGTCTCTCAAAGCCATGCGAATTTCCATTGATGAGTGCAAAGAAAGAACCCTACGATACGTGCTTAGAAAGATTCCTTTATAAGAGCGTGTTATTCTAGTTTCCATGATAATAAAGATGAAGATCTAAAATTTATTGATGTGGCCCCTATTAAATCTTTGTTTTGCAATATGAATCTTGACAATGATGGGACTGAATATGATCCACCTTTACCTAGAAGGCATTCCAAAAATTCGGAGTTTTTAGATCTTGATGCTAAAATTGATAAAAGTGGTATTGAAGAGATCAAAACTCTAGATGTTAATGAACCTACTATTTTGGATTTCAAGGAATTTAATTATATTAGCTGCTCTTTGATAGATTATATTTCCTTGTTGTAATCCGTACTAAATTCTCCTCATGTTTATAGCCAAAATAAAGCTTTTACCAAACATATCGTTGATGCTTTGATGCAATCTTATGAAGAAAAACTTGAGTTGGAAGTTTCTATCCCTAGAAAACTTTATGATGAGTGGGAACCAACTATTAAAATTAAAAGTAAAAATCATGAATGCTATGCTTTGTGTGATTTGGGCACTAGTGATTCCACGATTCCAAAGACTTTGTGTGATTTGTTAGGTTTCCGTGATTTTGATGATTGCTCTCTAAACTTGCACCTTGCGGATTGATACGTCTCCAACGTATCTATAATTTTTTATTGCTCCATGCTATATTATCTACTGTTTTGGACATTATTGGGCTTTATTATCCACTTTTATATTATTTTTGGGACTAACCTATTAACCGGAGGCCCATCCCAGAATTGTTGTTGTTTTTGCCTATTTTAGGGTTTCGACGAAAAGGAATATCAAACGGAGTCCAAACGGAATAAAACCTTCGGGAACGTGATTTTCTAACCGAACAAGACCCAGGAGACTTGGACCCTACATCAAGACACAAAAGAGGAGGCCACGAGGTAGGGGGCGCGCCCTCCACTTTCGTGGGCCCCCGGTTGCTCCACCAACGTACTCCTTCCTCCTATATATACCTACGTACCCCCAAACGATCAGATATGGAGCCAAAAACCTAATTCCACCACCGCAACTTTCTGTATCCACGAGATCCTATCTTGGGGCTTGTTCCGGAGCTCCACCGGAGGGGGCATCGATCACGGAGGGCTTCTACATCAACACCATAGCCCTTCCGATGAAGTGTGAGTAGTTTACCTCAGACCTATGGGTCCATAGTTAGTAGCTAGATGGCTTATTCTCTCTTTTTGGATCTCAATACAATGTCCCCCCCTCTCTTTTGGAGAACTATTCGATGTAATCTTCTTTTTGCGGTGTGTTTGTTGAGACCGATGAATTGTGGGTTTATGATCAAGTCTATCTATGAATAATATTTGAATCTTCTCTGAATTCTTTTATGTATGATTGGTTATCTTTGCAAGTCTCTTTGAATTATCAGTTTGGTTTGGCCTACTAGATTGATATTTCTTGCAATGGGAGAAGTGCTTAGCTTTGGGTTCAATCTTGCGGTGTCCTTTCCCAGTGACAGTAGGGGCAGCAAGGCACGTATTGTATTGTTGCCATCGAGTATAACAAGATGGGGTTTTCATCATATTGCATGAGTTTATCCCTCTACATCATGTCATCTTGCTTAAGGTGTTACTCCGTTTTTAACTTAATACTCTAGATGCATGCTGGATAGCGGT
Organism: Triticum urartu; assembly: GCF_003073215.2. Classification (NCBI taxonomy): domain Eukaryota; kingdom Viridiplantae; phylum Streptophyta; class Magnoliopsida; order Poales; family Poaceae; genus Triticum; species Triticum urartu. The sequence goes on along the minus strand of NC_053026.1, from coordinate 536,398,508 downwards.
CGATGAGTGGAGTAATAGTAGTAGATGCAGGCAGGAGTCGGTCTACTTGTCTTGGACGTGATGCCTATATACATGATCATACCTAGATATTCTCATAACTATGCTCAATTCTGTCAATTGCTCAATAGTAATTTGTTCACCCACCGTAGAATACTTATGCTCTCGAGAGAAGACACTAGTGAAACCTATGGCCCCCGGTCTATCTTTGTCATATTAATCTCCTACTACTTAGTTATTTCCTTTGCTTTTTTACTTTGCCTTTATTTTACTTTGCATCTTTATCACAAAAATACCAAAAATATTATCTTATCATATCTATCAGATCTCACTCTTGTAAGTGGCCGTGTAGGGATTGACAACCCCTATTCGCGTTGGTTGCGAGGATTTATTTGTTTTGTGGAGATACGAGGGACTCGCGCGTAGCCTCCTACTAGATTGATACCTTGGTTCTCAAAAACTGAGGGAAATACTTACGCTACTTTGCTGCATCATCCCTTCCTCTTCGGGGAAAACCAACGCAGTGCTCAAGAGGTAGCAAGAAGGATTTCTGGCGCCGTTGCCGGGGAGGTCTACGCAAAAGTCAACATACCAAGTACCCATCACATACCCTTATCTCCCGCATTACATTATTTGCCATTTGCCTCTCGTTTTCCTCTCCCCCACTTCACCCTTGCCTTTTTATTCGCCCTCTCTCTACCCTCCATCTCTTTCTCTAGTTACCTCTTTTTGCCTGCTTGCTTTTTGCTTGTGCGTTAGTTCGTTTGCTTGTCGTTATGGCTAGTCCCTTATCTTCTCCGTTGTCTCCCGAGAGTGAAATTCTAAATTTTAAGCAAAGGGAGGGAGAAAATCTAAAAGATGCTTGGTATAGAAATTGTAATGCTCAAAATAGATCTACCAGGAAGCAATCTATTTCCGTTCTTCTTCGCAATTTTTATGTAGGCATAACTCCTTGGCACAGATATATCCTTGATACTATTACCGGAGGGAACGTCTTAGGTAGCCATACTTTTGATTCTTATAATGCTATGATAGATTTGTTTGGCTCACCCCCTCTTTTGGTTAATGGAACTGTATTAACTTTGGAGCATGTAATGCAAAGGCTTGAAATTATTGAAAATAAGGTTGCTACCGTAGAGATAATTGAAAATTTGGATAAAAAGATCCACAACCGAATCTCTCAATATGGATCTAAAGTAGGAGTCACTTTGAAAAATATTAAAGAGAAGGAACCCATAGTTAATGAGAAAATAAATCACGATTCCACTAGAATTGATAAACTTGAGGATATTATTACCAACTTGGCAACCGCTTTTTCTTCCGTAAAGAACACTCCAGGTCCTCCCGCTAAAATTTCCAAGCTTATGTATGTTCCTAAGAATAAGGGTGAATCCTCTAGTAAGGAAACGGCGGATCTCAAATCTATAAGTGTTCATCCCAATCTATAAGGTTGCCCCTTCTGTCACTGGGAAAGGACACCGCAAGATTGAACCCAAAGCTAAGCACTTCTCCCATGGCAAGAACTACCAATCTAGTTGGCCAAACCAAACGAATAATTCAAAGAGACTTGCAAAGATAACCAATCATACATAAAAGAATTCAGAGAAGATTCAAATATTATTCATAGATAGACTTTATCATAAACCCACAATTCATCGGTCTCAATAAACACACCGCAAAAAGAAGATTACATCGAATAGATCTCCGCAAGAGAGGGGGAGAACTTTGTATTGAGATCCAAAAAGAGAGAAGAAGCCATCTAGCTACTAACTATGGACCCGAAGGTCTGAGGTAAACTATTCACACTTCATCGGAGGGGCTATGATGATGTAGAAGCCCTCCGTGATGACGACCCTCTCCGGCGGAGCTCCGGAACAGGCCCCAAGATGGGATCTCGTGGTTACAGAAAGTTGCAGCGGTGGAATTAGGTTTTTGGCTCCTGTTCTGATCGTTTGGGGGTACATAGGTATATATAGGAGGAAGGAGTACGTCGGTGGAGCACCAAGGGGCCCACGAGGCAGGGGCGCGCCCTAGGGGGGTGGGCGCGCCCCCACCCTCGTGACCGCCTCTTTGACTCCTTGGAGTAGGGTCCATGTCTCCTGGATCACATTCGGACCCTCGTGACCGCCTGTTTGACTCCTTGGAGTAGGGTCCAAGTCTCCTGGATCATGTTCGGTGAGAAAATCACGTTCCCGAAGGTTTTATTCCATTTGGACTCCGTTTGATATTCTGTTTCTCCGAAATACTGAAATAGGCAAAAAAAACAACAATTCTGGGCTGGGCCTCCGGTTAATAGTTTAGTCCCAAAAATAATATAAAAGTGGAAAATAAAGCCCAATATAGTCCAAAACAGTAGATAATATAGCATGGAGCAATCAAAAATTATAGATACGTTGGAGACGTATCAAGTAGCACCATGATATTCATGCTAGAGAGTCTCCTATGTTATCACTTTCATATACTAGTGGGAATTTTTTTTCATTATAGAACTTGGCTTGTATATTCCAATGATGGGCTTCCTAAAAATGCCCTAGGTCTTCATGAGCAAGCAAGTTGGATGCACACCCACTTAGTTGCTTTTTGAGCTTTCACATACTTATAGCTCTAATGCATCCGTTGCATGGCAATCCCTACTCACTCACATTGATATCTATTGATGAGCACCTCCATAGCCCGTTGATACGCCTCGTTGATGTGAGACTATCTTCTCCCTTTTTTTCTTCTCCACAACCACCATTCTATTCCACCTATAGTGCTATATCCATGGCTCATGCTCATGTATTGCGTGAAGATTGAAAAAGTTTTGAGAATGTCAAAAGTATGAAACAATTGTTTGGCTTGTCATCGTGGTTGTGCATGATTTAAATACTTTGTGTGGTGAAGATAGAGCATAGCCAGACTATATGATTTTGTAGGGATAACTTTCTTTAGCCATGTTATTTTGAGAAGACATAATTGCTTAGTTAGTATGCTTGAAGTATTATTATTTTTATGTCAATATGAACTTTTGTCTTGAATCTTTCGGTTCCGAATATTCATGCCACAATTAAGAAGAATTACATTAAAATTATGCCAAGTAGCACTCCGCATCAAAAATTCTGTTTTTATCATTTACCTACTCGAGGACGAGTAGGAATTAAGCTTGGGGATGCTTGATACGTCTCCAACGTATCTATAATTTTTGATTGCTCCATGCTATATTATCTACTGTTTTGGACATTATTGGCTTTATTATCCACTTTTATATTATTTTTGGGACTAACCTATTAACCAGAGGCCCAGCCCAGAATTGCTGTTTTTTGCCTATTTTAGGGTTTCGAAGAAAAGGAATATCAAACGGAGTCCAAACGGAATAAAACCTTCGGGGACGTGATTTTCTCAACGAACAAGACCCAGGAGACTTGGACCCTACGTCAAGACACAAAAGAGGATGCCACGAGGTAGGGGGCACGCCTGATACGTCTCCAACGTATCTATAATTTTTGATTGCTCAATGCTATATTATCTACAGTTTTGGACATTATTGGGCTCTATTATCCACTTTTATATTATTTTTGGGACTAAGCTATTAACCGGAGGCCCAGCCCAGAATTGCTGTTTTTTGCCTGTTTTAGGGTTTCGAAGAAAAGGAATATCAAACGGAGTCCAAACGGAATGAAACCTTCAGGAACGTAATATTCTCAACGAATAAGACCAGAGAGACTTGGACCCTACGTCAAGAAAGGAAACAGGAGGCCACGAGGTACGGGGGCGCGCCCACCCCCACCAGGCGCGCCCTCCACCCTCGTGGGCCCCCTGTTGCTCCACCGACATACTCCTTCCTCCTATATATATCCACGTACCCCCAAACGATCAGATACGGAGCCAAAACCCTAATTCCACCGCTGTAACTTTCTGTATCCACGAGATCCCATCCTAGGGCCTGTTCCGGAGCTCCGCCGGAGGGGGCACCGATCACGGAGGGCTTCTACATCAACACCATAGCCCCTCCGATGAAGTGTGAGTAGTTCACCTCAGACCTATGGGTCCATAGTTAGTAGCTAGATGGCTTCTTCTCTCTTTTTGGGTCTCAATACAATGTTCTCCCCCTCTCTTGTGGAGATCTATTTGATGTAATCTTCTTTTTGCGGTGTGTTTGTTGAGACCGATGAATTGTGGGTTTATGATCAAGTCTATCTATGAATAATATTTGAATCTTCTCTGAATTCTTTTATGTATGATTGGTTATCTTTGCAAGTCTCTTCGAATTATCAGTTTGGTTTGGCCTACTAGATTGATCTTTCTTGCAATAGGAGAAGTGCTTAGCTTTGGGTTCAATCTTGCGGTGTCCTTTCCCGGTGACAGTAAGGGCAGCAAGGCACGTATTGTGTTGTTGCCATCGAGGATAACAAGATGGGGTTTTCTTCATATTGCATGAGTCTATCCCTCTACATCATGTCATCTTGCTTAAGGCGTTACTCTGTTTCTAACTTAATACTCTAGATGCATGCTGGATATCGGTCAATGAGTGGAGTAATAGTAGTAGATGCAGGCAGGAGTCGGTCTACTTGTCTCGGACATGATGCCTATATACATGATCATACCTAGATATTCTCATAACTATGCTCAATTCTGTCAATTGCTCAACAGTAATTTGTTCACCCACCGTAGAATACTTATGCTCTTGAGAGAAGCCACTAGTGAAACCTATTTTTGGGGGACGTAGTAATTTCAAAAAAAAATTCCTACGCACACACAAGATCATGGTGATGCATAGCAACGAGAGGGGAGAGTGTGATCTACGTACCCTTGTAGACCGACAGCGGAAGCGTTAGCACAACGCAGTTGATGTAGTCGTACGTCTTCACGGCCCGACCGATCAAGCACCGAAACTACGGCACCTCCGAGTTTTAGCACACGTTCAGCTCGATGACGATCCCCGGACTGCGATCCAGCAAAGTGTCGGGGAAGAGTTCCGTCAGCACGACGGCGTGGTGACGATCTTGATGTTCTACCGTCGCAGGGCTTCGCCTAAGCACCACTACAATATTATCGAGGATTATGGGGGCACCGCACACGGCTAAGAAAACGATCACGTGGATCAACTTGTGTGTCTAGGGGTGCCCCCTGCCCCCGTATATAAAGGAGCAAGGGGAGGAGGCCGGCCGGCCCTATTGGCGCGCCAAGGAGTCCTCCTCCTAGTAGGAGTAGGACTCCTACTAGGAGGGGGAAAGGAAGTGGGGAGGGAGAAGGAAAGGGGGGCGCCGCCCCCCTCTCCTAGTCCAATTCGGACCAAGGGGGAGGAGGCGCACGGCCCACCCTGGCTGCCCTTCTCTCTCTCCACTAAGGCCCATATGGCCCATTACTTCTCCCGGGGGGTTCCGGTAACCCTCCGGCACTCCGGTTTTCTCCGAAATCATCAGGAACACTTCCGGTGTCCGAATATAGCCGTCCAATATATCAATCTTTATGTCTCGACCATTTCGAGACTCCTCGTTATGTCCGTGATCACATCCTGGACTCCGAACTAACTTCGGTACATCAAAACTCATAATATAACTGTCATCGAAACCTTAAGCGTGCGGACCCTACGGGTTTGAGAACAATGTAGACATGACCGAGACATGTCTCTGGTCAATAACCAATAGCGGAACCTGGATGCTCATATTGGCTCCCACATATTCTACGAAGATCTTTATCGGTCAGACCGCATAACAACATACGTTGTTCCCTTTATCATCGGTATGTTACTTGCCCGAGATTCGATCGTCGGTATCTCAATACCTAGTTCAATTTCGTTACCGGCAAGTCTCTTTACTCGTTTCGTAATACATCATCTCGCAACTGACTCATTAGTTGCAATGCTTGCAAGGCTTATGTGATGTGCATTACCGAGAGGGCCCATAGATACCTCTCCGACAATCGGAGTGACAAATCCTAATCTTGAAATACGCCAACCCAACATTTACCTTTGGAGACACCTGTAGAGCTCCTTTATAATCACCCAGTTACGTTGTGACGTTTGGTAGCACACAAAGTGTTCCTCTAGCAAACGGGAGTTGTATAATCTCATAGTCATAGGAACATGTATAAGTCATGAAGAAAGCAATAGCAACATACTAAACGATCGGGTGCTAAGCTAATGGAATGGGTCATGTCAATCACATCATTCTCCTAATAATGTGATCCCGTTAATGAAATGACAACACATGTCTATGGTTAGGAAACATAACCATCTTTGATTAACAAGCTAGTCAAGTAGAGGCATACTAGTGACGTTTTAGTTTGTCTATGTATTCACACAAGTATTATGTTTCCGGATAATACAATTCTAGCATGAATAATAAACATTTATCATGATATAAGGAAATAAAATAATAACATTATTATTGCCTCTAGGGCATATTTCCTTCAGTCTCGCACTTGCACTAGAGTCAATAATCTAGATTACACAGTAATGATTCTAACACCCATGGAGCTTTGCTGCTGATCATGTTTTGCTCGTGGAAGAGGCTTAGTCAACGGGTCTGCAACATTTAGATCCGTATGTATCTTGCAAATCTCTATGTCTCCCACCTGGACTAGACCCCGGATGGAATTGAAGCGTCTCTTGATGTGCTTGGTTCTCTTGTGAAATCTGGATTCCTTTGCTAAGGCAATTGCACCAGTATTGTCACAAAGGATTTTCATTGGGCCTGATGCACTTGGTATGGCACCTAAATCGGATATGAACTCCTTCATCCAGACTCCTTCGTTTGCTGCTTCCGAAGCAGCTATGTACTCCGCTTCACATGTAGATCCCGCCACAATGCTTTGTTTAGAACTGCACCAACTGACAGCTCCACCGTTTAATGTAAACACGTATCCGGTTTGCGATTTAGAATCGTCCGGATCAGTGTCAAAACTTGCATCAACATAACCATTTACGATGAGCTCTTTGTCACCTCCATATATGAGAAACATATCCTTAGTCCTTTTCAGGTATTTCAGGATGTTCTTGACCGCTGTCCAGTGATCCACTCCTGGATTACTTTGGTACCTCCCTGCTAGACTTATAGCAAGACACACATTAGGTCTGGTACACAGCATTGCATACATGATAGAGCCTATGGCTGAAGCATAGGGAACATCTTTCATTTTCTCTCTATCTTCTGCATTGGTCGGGTATTGAGTCTTACTCAATTTCACACCTTGTAACAAAGGCAAGAATCCTTTCTTTGTTTGATCCATTTTGAACTTTTTCAAAACTTTGTCAAGGTATGTGCTTCGTGAAAGTCCAATTAAGCGTCTTGATCTGTCTCTATAGATCTTAATGCCCAATATGTAAGCAGCTTCACCGAGGTCTTTCATTGAAAAACTCTTATTCAAGTATGCCTTTATGCTATCCAGAAATTCTATATCATTTCCGATTAGTAATATGTCATCTACATATAATATCAGAAATGCTACAGAGCTCCCACTCACTTTCTTGTAAATACAGGCTTCTCCAAAAGTCTGTACAAAACCAAATGCTTTGATCACACTATCAAAGTGTTTATTCCAACTCCGAGAGGCTTGCACCAGTCCATAAATGGATCGCTGGAGCTTGCACACTTTGTTAGCTCCCTTTTGATCGACAAAACCTTCCGGCTGCATCATATACAACTCTTCTTCCAGAAATCCATTCAGGAATGCAGTTTTGACATCCATCTGCCAAATTTCATAATCATAAAATGCGGCAATTGCTAACATGATTCGGACAGACTTAAGCATCGCTACGGGTGAGAAGGTCTCATCGTAGCCAATCCCTTGAACTTGTCGAAAACCTTTTGCGACAAGTCGAGCTTTGTAGACAGTAACATTACCGTCAGCGTCAGTCTTCTTCTTGAAGATCCATTTATTCTCAATTGCTTGTCGATCATTGGGCAAGTCAACCAAAGTCCATACTTTGCTCTCATACATGGATCCCATCTCAGATTTCATGGCTTCAAGCCATTTTGTGGAATCTGGGCTCACCATCGCTTCTCCATAGTTCGTAGGTTCATCATGATCTAGTAGCATGACTTCCAGAACAGGATTACCGCACCACTCTGGTGCGGATCTTACTTTGGTTGATCTACGAGGTTCAGTAGTATCTTGTTCTGAAGTTTCATGATCATCATCATTAGCTTCCTCACTAATTGGTGTAGGTGTCACAGAAACTAGTTTCTGTGATGTACTACTTTCCAATAAGGGAGCAGGTACAGTTACCTCATTAAGTTCTACTTTCCTCCCACTCACTTCTTTCGAGAGAAACTCCTTCTCTAGAAAGTTTCCGAATTTAGCAACAAAAGTCTTGCCTTCGGATCTGTGATAGGTGTATCCAATAGTTTCCTATGAAGACATATTTCTCCGATTTGGGTTCGAGCTTATCAGGTTGAAGCTTTTTCACATAAGCATCGCAGCCCCAAACTTTAAGAAACGACAACTTTGGTTTCTTGCCAAACCACAGTTCATAAGGCGTCGTCTCAACGGATTTTGATGGTGCCCAATTTAACGTGAATGCGGCCGTCTCTAGAGAATAACCCCAAAACGATAGCGGTAAATCAGTAAGAGACATCATAGATCGCACCATATCTAGTAAAGTACGATTACGACATTCGGACACACCATTACGCTGTGGTGTTCCAGGTGGCGTGAGTTGCGAAACTATTCCACATTGTTTCAAATGTACACCAAACTCGTAACTCAAATATTCTCCTCCACGATCAGATCGTAGGAATTTTATTTTCTTGTTACGATGATTTTCAACTTCATTCTGAAATTCTTTAAACTTTTCAAACGTTTCAGACTTATGTTTCATTAACTAGATATACCCATATCTGCTTAAGTCATCTGTGAAGGTGAGAAAATAATGATATCCGCCACAAGCCTCAACATTCATCGGACCACATACACCTGTATGTATGATTTCCAACAAATCTGTTGCTCTCTCCATAGTACCGGAGAACGGTGTCTTTTTCATCTTACCCATAAGGCACGGTTCGCAAGTACCAAGTGATTCATAATAGTTCATCACGAAGCTCAGGAATAGTCTTATTCATCCCTTGCATATTATAGTTCATCACGAAGCTCTTGTAGCTTGGTGGCAGTGATTGGAGAATTCTGTCAATGACGCAATCATCTGGAAGATTAACTCCCAATTGAATCAAGTGATTATTATACCCAGACATTTTGAGTATATGCTCACTGACAGAACTGTTCTCATCCATCTTGCAGCTATAGAACTTACTTGAGACTTCATATCTCTCAATCCAGGCATTTTCTTGAAATATTAACTTCAACTCCTGGAACATCTCATATGCTCCATGACGTTCAAAACGTCGTTGAAGTCCCAATTCTAAGCCGTAAATCATGGAACACTAAACTATCGAGTAGTCATCAGCTTTGCTCTGCCAGACGTTCATAACATCTGGTATAGCTCCAGCAGCAGGCCTGGCACCCAGCGGTGCTTCCAGGACGTAATTCTTCTGTGCAGCAATGAGGATAATCCTCAAGTTACGGACCTAGTCCGTGTAATTGCTACCATCATCTTTCAACTTTGCTTTCTCAAGGAACGCATTAAAATTCAATGGAACAACAGCACGGGCCATCTATCTACAATCATACATAAACAAGCAAGATACTATCAGGTACTAAGTTCATGATAAATTTAGGTTCAATTAATCATATTACTAAAGAACTCCCACTTAGATAGACATCCCTCTAATCCTCTAAGTGATTACGTGATCCAAATCAACTAAACCATGTCCGATCATCACGTGAGATGGAATAGTTTCATTGGTGAACATCACTATGTTGATCATATCTACTATATGATTCACGCTCGACCTTTCGGTCTCCGTGTTCCGAGGCCATATCTGTATATGCTTGGCTCGTCAAGTATAACCTGAGTATTCCGCGTGTGCAACTGTTTTGCACCCGTTGTATTTGAACGTAGAGCCTATCACACCCGATCATCATGTGGTGTCTCAGCACAAAGAACTTTCGCAACGGTGCATACTCACGGAGAACACTTCTTGATAATTAGTGAGAGATCATCTTAAAATGCTACCGTCAAACAAAGCAAGATAAGATGCATAAAAGATAAACATCACATGCAATCAATATAAGTGATATGATATGGCCATCATCATCTTGTGCTTGTGATCTCCATCTTCGAAGCACCGTCATGATCACCATCATCACCAGCGCGACACCTTGATCACCATCGTAGCATCATTGTCGTCTCGCCAATCTTATGCTTCCACGACTATCGCTACCGCTTAGTGATAAAGTAAAGCATTACAGCACAATTACATTACATACAATAAAGCGACAACCATATGGCTCCTGCCAATTGCCGATAACTTGGTTACAAAACATGATCATCTCATACAATAAAATTTAGCATCATGTCTTGACCATATCACATCACAACATGCCCTGCAAAAACAAGTTAGACGTCCTCTACTTTGTTGTTGCAAGTTTTACGTGGCTGCTACGGGCTTAAGTAAGAACCAATCTGTTGGGGAACGTAGTAATTTCAAAAATTTCCCTACGCACACGCAAGATCATGGTGATTCATAGCAACGAGAAGGGAGAGTGTTGTCTACGTACCCTCGTAGACCGTTCGCGGAAGCGTTATATCAACGCGGTTGATGTAGTCATATGGCTTCATGTCCGACCGATCCAAGTACCGAAAGTACGGCACCTCCGAGTTCTGCACACGTTCGGCTCGGTGACATCCTCGCCTTCTCGATCCGGCAAGAGGGGCGAAGTAGTAGATGAGTTCCGGCAGCACGACGGCGTGGTGACGGTGTTGGTGAAGAACAATCTCCGCAGGGCTTCGCCTAAGCACTACGAAAACTAAGACAGAGGATAAACTAGAGGAGACGGGGTTGCCGGCACACGACTTGGTGTTTCTTGATGTCTCTTTGGTGCTAGACCTGCCCCTCTATTTATATCTTGAGCCCTGGGGTCGAAACTTGGAGTAAAAGCCTCCACAAAGTCGGTTTCACCCAAAAGGCAAGAGTCCTTCTCGGACTCCAGGGCCAGACGCCAGGGATCCCGACGTCTGGACCCAGACGCCAGGGACCCTGGCGTCTGGCCCCTGGACTCCACAAAACTTCCTTTTGCGCTTTCCAAAAACCTTGTGGGCTTTCCCCTTTGGCCCAAATAAAGTTTTCTCGTACCCAAACATTTCGGGAAACATCCGGAAACCCTTCCGGTGATTTCCGGAACCCTTCCGGTGACCAAACACTATTACCATATATATCTTTATCTCCAGACCATTCCGGAGTTCCTCGTCATGTTCGTGATCTCATCCCGGACTCCAAACAACATTCGATCACCAACATACATAACTCACATAGTACTATATCGTCAACGAATGTTAAGCGTGCGGACCCTACGGGTTCGAGAACTATGTAGACATGACCGAGACACCTCTCTGGTCAATAACCATGTAGCGACCCGACCCGAATGGATCAAGTCTTTGTGCTTAAGTGTCATCCCTGGATCGGTATGCTGACACACACAGTACTCGAAGGATTTATAACAGAGGTAAATCACATGTATAAAGTAACGTAAATACTATTACCTCAATCCATATAGCGGAAGCAACAAGGTTGTGGATTCCCATCAACACCAACGGCAAATTTGAGTGTAGAAACCGTAACCCTAACGTATCACTTACTTGTCATAAGAAACCTGCAACATGAGACGTTGCAGCCCGAAACGGGTCACTACATTGAATGTACTGGCAAATTCACACCATAGAGAATGATGAATAAAGCCTATCACTACATGCATATTTGGCTGGTGGAAAAGCTCTATGGTTATAAGGTTTTTGCGTAAAGCCAATTTTTCCCTACTGCAAAGGAATACATTTTAATTAACTATCATGGTGGTTGTTGAACATCGAGAATGGTTGACAGCATTCTGATCCCAATTAAGTAATTAAAACCCAACAACATTAATTAGAAGTAACATGATGAGATCAACAGGATAATCCAAGAACTAGATACTCAAGATGTCCATAACCGGGGACACGGCTAATCATGATTAGTTTGTACACTCTGCAGAGGTTTGCGCACTTTTCCCCACATGACTCGATCGCCTCCGTTTGGTTTCTCGCACTACATGGTGTTTGAGAAGACGGATGACAGAGACACAGTCTTTCAGAAGCGCTAGCACCTTACATGTGGGGTAGACCGTACCACCTACAACCCCTACATCTGCTAGTCCACCCCGTAAGAGTTAGCACAACTTAGTCAACTATGCCAGAGCCCATAGTAGCATGTGGCTGCACACGGAAGTTTCTAGTATTAATAATCTCATAATACCTTTGAGCCTGGGTGGCGGTCCGAAATAAAAACAGGCAAGTCCTGATAGACATCAGGTGCCTCAATCCACCCAGATGTGTATTTAAGTTGCCACCTTAAGTAAACCATTAAAATTAACAAACTCACATCTGTCATGGATATCACTCACCCAATCCACGTCTACTAGCATAGCATGGCATAATAAGCAAACGTAGAAGTAACTCCCAAAGGTTTGATAATAATACAGGTAATAGGTACTATCTCATCTACTTCCCATCCCACAATTTAATTAGATCCTAATCATGCCATGTGTGAGGGTTGATCTAATGCAATAAAACTGGGTTGTAGAAAAGGTATGATCAAAGTGTGAACTTGCCTGCAATGTTGATGAAGATGATTCGCACTCAAAATCTTGATAGATCTACTCGTCACACTCCGGTCAATCTATCGTAAGCAAGCAATAGTAACCACACATAAGCAATCACTCAAAAGATCGAGAAGATCGAAGAAGACGATTCAGAAAACATCAAAACCAAGCAAATAACTTTTGCAACATAAAACAATTTCTAACAGTACCAAAATTATGTGAATTTGGCCTTATTAGAATGTTTAGGTCAAGAGCTTCGATTTGCAAAAAGAATCAACTCAAACGGAGCTACGAAACTCAAGTTATGATCAAACGAAGTTTGAATTCAAATCTGATCTAATTCAAATTTTAAAATTTTCAAAAACATGTTTGAGTTGTTTATCCGGATAGAGGAGATCATAACGAAGACGTGGGCGTTGGTTTCGTTGGATTTGGACTAACAAGCAAAAAGTTGCGAGTGTTTGAAGAACAGGGACTATTCGGTAAAACTTTAATTACGAAGAGGTCCCTATCCTAAATAAAACAGGAAAAAGAAAAAAAACTTAACCGACGAACGTCCGCTATAGAAACATAAGTGACGAATTTGTCCACTACAAAGGCCTAAACAGAAAACGTTCGCTATTTAGAGGATACCGATCGGTTTTTTTTGAAGAGAAACCTAATAAAAAACGGAAAAACCGGGTGGTGGTTTTACCGGTTCGGGGCGGTTTTCCATCGAAAACCGCCGGCGACAGTTAGCGACGGACTCCGGCGAGGGTGTCGCGGCTCCGGCGACTGCGAGGAGCGGCGACAGCGGCAGGTGGCGGCGCGGCTAAGGCGGCAGGTGGCAGCGCGCGGCGGCGAGGCAAGCGAGCAGCGGTGGCGGGGCGAAGTGCGGCGCGGTTGCAGCAGCGGGCGGCGGCGCGATGGATCTGGCGGCGGCGGCGGCGCAACGCGGCGAGAGGGGCGGCGCAGCGCGGCAGAGAGGGGAAACGGGCCCGGGGCTCCGGATATATAGGGAGGGGAGGAGGTGACGTGGAGGAGGGGCAAGGGAGGCGTGGGCGAGGGGGCAGGAGGAGGCCGGGCGAAGCACGGCGGCGGCGCTGTCGTGCGGGCGACGGTGTCCGGCGGGAGCTCGGGGACGGGCGCGCTGGGCTGGGCCGTGGCCTGGCAGGAGCGGGGCCGGCCCAGTTCGGCGGAGGGAAGAGTTTATATATATATATATATATATAAAGATTTTCGAGACAGCAGAAAAAAAAACAAAATAAATAAATTTTTTATATAGGCATATAATATATCAAAATTTTCAGAAAAAGATTTTCTACAGCATGAACATTTTTCTAGCATTAAATAAAATTCACACAAATTCAGATAATTCAAAGAGTGCTACTGGTCTATTAAAATCCAACAAAAAATCATTTTTAAAATACCAAAATGATTTCAATTTGATTTTTCTCCAATTTTCTATTGTAGGGAATCATGTTACCCTAATTTCCATATATTTTATTTTTGGAGAAAAATAATTTGAATAAAACTCAAATAAATCCAAATTGAAAATAAATTTAAAAGAACTTTGAATTTAATTCTTTGAAACTCCCAACTCATATTTCATATAATTTGAAGAAGTCATTTTATCTTCTCTCATGAAAATCATTGAGTTGCATAAAGTTTCAGAGTTGAAAATATTTTCCAAATGAAATTCAAATATTTTCAACACCCCTTGTCATTTAAATAAATGGAAGAAGTCATGTGATCTTCTCTCCAGGGTTTTGTGGTGAAAAGAATTTGAATTCATGGAGATCATAAAATGCAAAAATGAAAGTTTGGGAAAGTCCTTTTATTCCCTCTCATTTAACTTTCAAAAAGGTTTCGAATTTCACTCAATTTCACACAGTCAATCAAACAATCAAATCAAATCTATCTATTTGTTTATAACATTCCAAAATTTAGAATTTTGGGATGTTACAAACCTACCACCCTTAAAATGAATCTCGTCCTCGAGATTCGGAGAGTCTAGCAAGAAAAAGGTTTAGGGTTTGGGGGTCTCCTCAAATCCATCAATCATCGCAGGGGTCTGGGGTGCTACCACCCTTAAAAGCATGGTTACAGCTCCATCGAAACTCATATACTTCATCCATATTGTTAACAGTGTCGGTCTTCTCAAATCCTCGGAAAATTCCTTCTCTGGCTCTTCCGGTAGTGGCATAACCTTTTCCTCAATTCTTCTGTCCTTTCCTCTTGGTAAGGTTATTCCGAGATTGGGTCTTCTTAGCTGACGGGTCTAGCGCCAAAACTAAACAACTATCGATATCTCATGGTGGTCAACAATTTGTGGTTTCTCCTACAGGAAATGGGTCTGGGTGATCCCCACCGTATAACCTACGGTTGGCAAAGCTGCCGTGTACAAGGGAAAAATACCTATACCATTCTAAGGTTTAACAAGGTTTAATATCGTCGTCTCTTTACTATAGGTAAGTCACTCAGATTTACCATTCCATATAGCAAGGCGAATAATAAGAGTAAGTCGGTATGGTGATCAATCCATCCCGCACCCAAATCATTACCTTGTATACGGTTTAGCGAATCTCGCATTCTAACACTCGGTCATCCTCACAAGCATTGCAGAATTTCTCTTGTCGACGAACGAAGTTCGGATATATCCATAGATTCTGCAAGCCAGACAAACATCTATCGTTCCTTCACAACTCTCAGGTTTTGCGTTACTCCTATAAGATCGTCTATCGATAAGGGCATATCCTCTTCCAGGGTTTTTCCTTCAGCAAGAGTGTGCTTGCTTCTTGGCAGGTCCTGGGGCCTGTGGGTTATGGCACACCTCATCACTTGTAGTCTTGAACTCATCATCTGGGCAACTGATCATTATTCCAACATCCAACTTCCAGCTTCCAAGCATACTTAGAATCCATCCAATTGTATTGTCTTCCTTCCGTCTATTGGCAGCAAACTGGGACATGATTACTCAGACTCATCATGGAATTTCCCTTGATCCATATCTCCAATATCATACCTCCTTTATATCCAATAGTAATTTATCTCTTCATCCTCGTGGGATATCCTTCATACCAAAATAAAAACTTATACTTATGAAATCCATACTTACTTCGTGGAACATCATTATCCTTTCCGCGGTCAAGCATCCTTACAGGGGAATATTGGCCATCTCTGCATGGCACTTCTTCAACTGGGAAACGTGAAACACATCTTGAACTCTTGACAGTCCATTGGGTAACTCAAACTTGTAGGCCACTTCTCTCATATGCTCCAAAACTCGGTATGGTCCTACAAATCTCGGGGCTAACTGTCCCTTAACTCAAATCGTTTAACTCCTCGCAGAGGGGTCACACGAAGACATGCTCTGTCTCCAATTTACATAGACTACGTCCTTGAGTTTTTAAGTCTGCATAACTCTTCTACCTGGACTGAGCTACTTTCAGTCTATCTCGAATCAACTTAACATTCTCTTTTGACTCCTTGATCACATTTGGTCCAAACAACTGACGGCCTCCAACTTCATCCCACATACTCTTGGGGTATCACACATATTGAGACAAAACTCGTATTCATTTTGTCTGAAATCCATTACAGGGTACTACCACCCTTAAAATGCACAAATCTTCCATAGACCATATTTCTCATATCCTCAGAATGGCCAAAATTCTTCTTCATAGAGTAACAACTCATAAAATCCAAATTTTTACCAACGATGCTAACTTTATTGATTCTCCAATGATCACAATCTCTCGCTTTTCCATTACATGTCTCAACTCAGCACCTCAATATAAAAGAAACTGTTCTCACTTCTACTACTCCATTTCTTTTGTTGCAAACTCAACTATCTAGCACAAGTTTCCTGCTCCTTGGGGCATTCTCTACCAAAGTGCCCTGCTCCTTTATAACTAAAACATATTACTTCTGACAAGTTTCGAGGTTTCCTTGTGATTACGTAGCCTACTTGGGTCCTTGGCTTCCTTTTTGGGAAATTGCTGAGGTAGTGCCCTGACTCCTTGCACTTATAACAGGTGACATGACTCAGATCCTTCCTGGAATCCAATCTACTTCTATTTCTGGACTTTTCCATTCCAATCAGGGCTTCTATTTCCTGTGGGTCATACACTATTTCCTCCGTCGGGAATTCTACTAGATCCCCATTCAAATAGTTTTGGGAGATGTGTCCTTCTTCTCCACATGAATAGAAAGACTTAGTGCAGGGTTTACTCGAGTCCTCTTTAGGTGTGTCCTCCACATCTTCCTTCATCATGGGTTCTTCCAAAATTTCCATAAGGGCTCCTTTCATTACTTCTTTATTCTGTTGTACGGTCCTTCGTACCATGTGGTAAATGTGACACTGAGTAGGATAGTGGGAAATCCCTTCACACAAGAAACAAGTAATCTGCCTAGTTGGGTATTCTTCAACTGGGTGACTTCCTTCACAATTAGGGCATTCGTCCTTGTGTTCTTTATGGTTGTGTCCTATTTCACCATAGAGCTTGCATGCACAAGGTTTCTTCATATCATTTCCATAAGGCTTCAATTTCTGGGACACAAAATGAGTCTTTAGCAAAGTCAACTTAAATTCTTTCCAAGTGGTTACTCCTTGCCATCCATTGATGGTTTGGTACATCCTCCACCAAGTAGCAGCACCTCTTTCAAAGCACTGAAGAGCATGCTGGGTCATATCATGTCCAACTATAGGGTTGTTCTCCATATGATCCTCCATGTTCTGAATCCATCGGTCTGTCTCCAATTGACTCATTGGTCCCGAAAATACAAGCTCATCTCCATTCATCCTCTATTGGGTCCATGGGTTTGGGGTGAGATAAGAGGGATAGAGAGGGATACACACAATACAAACAATGGTTTTGAAAAGACAGATTTTTGTTGTGGCTGTCGAAAAACAACAAACAAATGACAGCTCACAAACATCGCATCTAACGTAGGTATATAACAGGGGTTTGGTCTTCTAAGGTCAACGTCGCCAAATTCTTCAAGTCTTGTTCATGCCTCCAATGGCTTCTTCCGGTCATACTTGTCTTTCTCAAGTCCTTTTTGCCAGATCCTCTCTGTTGACAAAAAGTTACTCGTGACGTCCTTTAATATTTCTGGAGTGGCATTCCAAACTTCTGGGTTTCAACATTGGCATGAACCATGGTACTACTGTCCTTCCGTTCCTGACGAATCTTCGGTATCTCGAGGTTTTTCTACTCCAGCTTGGCTACTTCAGCTTCTTGCACCTAAATTCTTCACGAAATGCTTCCCTGTCAAAATACGGCTTCCTGGAGCTCCATCTTAAAATTCTTGATGTACTACTCCAGATCCTGGTGATACACCGGCTAGGGCTAAAAATTCATCTTATGATAGGTGCTCCATCAGCCTTCTTCCATCAAATCCATTCTGAAGACATGCATCCTTAACTCAGCACGATGACAATAGCATTAGCGGGTGATGACATCACGGATAACCGTGTTTCTGCTCTTGTCATTTCCATGAGCTATCTCTCCACAGTTGATATCTCCTGCCTTAGGGTTTCTTTGACAAAACTTCGAGTTCTCATACTCCTTGTTTCAGTCTTTCTCCGATACACCTTGATCTCGGGTATTGACAACTTCCATAATCTGCCAAGTTCCATAGGGGTAGCATTCCTAGGTCATACAAATCTGGGGATTCTTCAGAGCCTTCAAATTCTCCTAGTCTTCAGAGTCTTCAACCACTGTAGTTTCCATTATCATAATGCACGGTAAAATCTTCTTCATTCCGTAGTGGTCTTAGTTGTCCAATATCTTGTACTTCTTGAAGTGGTCTCATCAGTCGAATCTCCGAGTGGTCAAAAGGGGAAAGGGGTATGGTTTCACTAAAGAGAATTTTTGAATAAGATCAGAAGAGAAGAGAGGTAAAAGATCTTTTTGAAAGGGAAAGTTGTAGAGAAAAATCTTTGCTATGGGCTTGCCAGTTTCTAGGGTCACGTCCTATAGTCAACATGTGCTCTGATACCATCTTGTAGCGACCCGACCCGAATGGATCAAGTCTCTGTGCTTAAGTGTCATCCCTGGATCGGTATGCTGACACACACAGTACTCGAAGGATTTATAACAGAGGTAAATCACATGTATAAAGTAACGTAAATACTATTACCTCAATCCATATAGCGGAAGCAAAAAGGTTGTGGATTCCCATCAACACCAACGGTAAAGTTGAGTGTAGAAACCGTAACCCTAACGTATCACTTACTTGTCGTAAGAAACATGCAACATGAGACGTTGCAGCCCGAAACGGGTCAGTACATTGAATGTACTGGCAAATTCACACCATAGAGAATGATGAATAAAGCCTATCACTACATGCATATTTGGCTGGTGGAAAAGCTCTATGGTTATAAGGTTTTTGCGTAAAGCCAATTTTTCCCTACTGCAAAGGAATACATTTTAATTAACTATCATGGTGGTTGTTGAACATCGAGAATGGTTGACAGCATTCCGATCCCAATTAAGTAATTAAAACCCAACAACATTAATTAGAAGTAACGTGATGAGATCAGCAGGATAATCCAAGAACTAGATACTCAAGATGTCCATAACCGGGGACACGGCTAATCATGATTAGTTTGTACACTCTGCAGAGGTTTGCGCACTTTTCCCCACATGACTCGATCGCCTCCGTTTGGTTTCTCGCACTACATGGTGTTTGAGAAGACGGATGACCGAGACACAGTCTTTCAGAAGCGCTAGCACCTTACATGTGGGGTAGACCGTACCACCTACAACCCCTACATCTGCTAGTCCACCCCGTAAGAGTTCGCACAACTTAGTCAACCATGCCAGAGCCCATAGTAGCATGTGGCTGCACACGGAAGTTTCTAGTATGAATAATCTCATGATCCCTTTGAGCCTGGGTGGCGGTCCGAAATAAAAACAGGCAAGTCCTGATAGACATCAGGTGCCTCAATCCACCCAGATGTGTATTTAAGTTGCCACCTTAAGTAAACCATTAAAATTAACAAACTCACATCTGTCATGGATATCACACACCCAATCCACGTCTACTAGCATAGCATGGCATAATAAGCAAACGTAGAAGTAACTCCCAAAGGTTTGATAATAATACAGGTAATAGTTACTACCTCATCTACTTCCCATCCCACAATTTAATTAGATCCTAATCATGCCATGTGTGAGGGTTGATCTAATGCAATAAAACTGGGTTGTAGAAAAGGTATGATCAAAGTGTGAACTTGCCTGCAATGTTGATGAATATGATTCGCACTCAAAATCTTGATAGATCTACTCGTCACACTCCGGTCAATCTATCGTAAGCAAGCAATAGTAACCACACATAAGCAATCACTCAAAAGATCGAGAAGATCGAAGAAGACGATTCAGAAAACATCAAAACCAAGCAAATAACTTTTGCAACATAAAACAATTTCTAACAGTACCAAAATTATGTGAATTTGGCCTTATTAGAATGTTTAGGTCAAGAGCTTCGATTTGCAAAAAGAATTAACTCAAACGGAGCTACGAAACTCAAGTTATGATCAAACGAAGTTTGAATTCAAATCTGATCTAATTCAAATTTTAAACTTTTCAAAAACATGTCTGAGTTGTTTATCCGGATAGAGGATATCATAACGAAGACGTGGGCATTGGTTTCGTTGGATTTGGACTAACGAGCAAAAAGTTGCGAGTGTTTGAAGAACAGGGACTATTCGGGCAAAACTTTAATTACAAAGAGGTCCCTATCCTAAATAAAACAGGAAAAAGAAAAAAAAAACTTAACCGACGAACGTCCGCTATAGAAACATAAGTGACGAATTCGTCCACTACAAAGGCCTAAACAGAAAACGTTCGCTATTTAGAGGATACCGATCATTTTTTTTGAAGAGAAACCTAATAAAAAAACGGAAAAACCGGGTGGTGGTTTTACCGGTTCGGGGCGGTTTTCCATCGAAAACCGCCGGCGACAGTTAGCGACGGACTCCGGCGAGGGTGTCGCGGCTCCGGCGACTGCGAGGAGCGGCGACAGCGGCAGGTGGCGGCGCGGCTAAGGCGGCAGGTGGCAGCGCGCGGCGGCGAGGCAAGGGAGCAGCGGCGGCGGGGCGAAGTGCGGCGCGGTAGCAGCAGCAGGCGGCGGCGGCGGCGCAACGCGGCGAGAGGGGCGGCGCGGCGCGACAGAGAGGGGAAACGGGCCCGGGGCTCCGGATATATAGGGAGGGGAGGAGGTGGCGTGGAGGAGGGGCAAGGGAGGCGTGGGCGAGGGGGCAGGAGGAGGCCGGGCGAAGCACGGCGGCGGTGCTGTCGTGCGGGCGACGGAGTCCGGCGGAAGCTCGGGGACGGGCGCGCTGGGCTGGGCCGTGGCCTGGCAGGAGCTGGGCCGGCCCAGTTCGGCGGAGGGAAGAGTTTTTTTATATATATAAAGATTTTCCAGACAGCAGAAAAAATAAACAAAACAAAATAAATAAAATTTTTATATAGGCATATAATATATCAAAATTGTCAGAAAAAGATTTTCTACAGCATGAACATTTTTCTAGCATTAAATAAAATTCACACAAATTCAGATAATTCAAAGAGTGCTACTGCTCTATTAAGATCCAACAAAAAATCATTTTTAAAATACCAAAATGATTTCAATTTGATTTTTCTCCAATTTTCTATTGTAGGGAATCATGTTACCCTAATTTCCATATATTTTATTTTTGGAGAAAAATAATTTGAATAAAACTCAAATAAATCCAAATTGAAAATAAATTTAAAAGAACTTTGAATTTAATTCTTTGAAACTCCCAACTCATATTTCATATAATTTGAAGAAGTCATTTTATCTTCTCTCATGAAAATCATTGAGTTGCATAAAGTTTCAGAGTTGAAAATATTTTCCAAATGAAATTCAAATATTTTCAACACCCCTTGTCATTTAAATAAATGGAAGAAGTCATGTCATCTTCTCTCCAGGGTTTTGTGGTGAAAAGAATTTGAATTCATGGAGATCATAAAATGCAAAAATGAAAGTTTGGGAAAGTCCTTTTATTCCCTCTCATATAACTTTCAAAAAGGTTTCGAATTTCACTCAATTTCACACAATCAATCGCGGGACCTGGATGCCCATATTGGCTCCTACATATTCTACGAAGATCTTTATCGGTCAGACCGCATAACAACATACGTTGTTCCCTTTGTCATCGGTATGTTACTTGTACCGAGATTCGATCGTCGGTATCCAATACCTAGTTCAATCTCATCACTGGCAAGTCTCTTTACTCGTTCTGTAATACATCATCTCACAACTAACATATTAGTTGTAATGCTTGCAAGGCTTATGTGATGTGCATTACCGAGAGGGCCCAGAGATACCTCTCCGACAATCGGAGTGACAAATCCTAATCTCGAAATACGCCAACCCAACATCTACCTCTGGAGACACCTGTAATGCTCCTTTATAATCACCCAGTTACGTTGTGACATTTGGTAGCACCCAAAGTGTTCCTCCGACAAACGGGAGTTGCATAATCTCATAGTCATAGGAACATGTATAAGTCATGAAGAAAGCAATAGCAACATACTAAACGATCGGGTGTTAAGCTAATGGAATGGGTCATGTCAATCAGATCATTCAACTAATGATGTGATCCCGTTAATCAAATAACAACTCTTTGTTCATGGTTAGGAAACATAACCATCTTTGATTAATGAGCTAGTCAAGTAGAGGCATACTAGTGACACTCTATTTGTTTATGTATTCACACATGTATTATGTTTCCGGATAATACAATTCTAGCATGAATAATGAACATTTATCATGATATAAGGAAATAAATAATAAATTTATTATTGCCTCTAGGGCATATTTCCTTCAGTCTCCCACTTGCACTAGAGTCAATAATCTAGATCACATCACCACGTGATTAACATCGATAGTTCACATCATCATGTGATTAACACCCATAGTTCACATCGCCATGTGACCAACACCCAAAGGGTTTACCAGATTCAGTAATCTTATTCACATCGCTATGTGATTAACACCCAAAGAGTACTAAGGTGTGATCATGTTTTGCTTGTGAGAGAATCTTAGTCAACGGGTCTGCCACATTCAGATCCACATGTATTTTGCAAATTTCTATGTCAACAATGCTCTGCATGGAGCTACTCTAGCTAATTGCTCCCACTTTCAATATGTATCTAGACCGAGACTTAGAGTCATCTAGATTAGTGTCAAAACTTGCATCGGCGTAACCCTTTATGACGAACCTTTTTGTCACATCCATAATCGAGAAACATATCCTTATTTCACTAAGGATAATTCTGACCGCTGTCTAGTGATCTACTCCTAGATCACTATTGTACTCCCTTGTCAAATCAGTGCAGGGTATACAATAGATCTGGTATACAACATGACATACTTTATAGAACCTATGGCCAAAGCATAGGGAACGACTTTCATTCTCTTTCTATCTTCTGCCGTGGTCGGGCTTTGAGTCTTACTCAACTTCACACCTTGTAATACAGGCAAGAACTCTTTCTTTGACTGCTCCATTTTGAACTACTTCAAAATATTGTCAAGGTATGTACTCATTGAAAAAACTTATCAAGCGTCTTGATCTATCTCTATAGATCTTGATGCTCAATATGTAAGCAGCTTCACCGAAGTCTTTCTTTGAAACAACTCCTTTCAAACACTCCTTTATGCTTTACAGAATAATTCAACATTATTTCCGATCAACAATATGTCATTCACATATACTTATCAGAAATGCTATAGTGCTCCCACTCACTTTCTTGTAAATACAGGCTTCACCGCAAGTCTGTATAAAACTATATGCTTTGATCAACTCATCAAAGCGTATATTACAACTCCGAGATGCTTGCACCAGTCCACAGATGGATCGCTGGAGCTTGCACATTTTGTTAGCACCTTTCGGATTGACAAAACCTTCTGGTTGCATCATATACAACTCTTATTTAATAAATCCATTAAGGAATGCAGTTTTGTTTATCCATTTGCCAGATTTCATAAAATGCGGCAATTACTAACATGATTCGGACAGACTCAAGCATAGATACGAGTGAGAATCTCTCATCGTAGTCAACACCTTGAACTTGTCGAAAACCTTTTGCGACAATTCTAGCTTTGTAGATAGTAACACTACTATCAGCGTCCGTCTTCCTCTTGAAGATCCATTTATTCTCAATTGCTTGCCGATCATCGGGCAAGTCAACCAAAGTCCAAACTTTGTTCTCATACATGGATCATATCTCAGATTTCATGGCCTCAAACTATTTCACGGAATCTGGGCTCATCATCGCTTCCTCATAGTTCGTAGGTTCGTCATGATCAAGTAACATGACCTCCAGAACAGGATTACCGTACCACTCTGGTGCGGATCTCACTCTGGTTTACCTATGAGATTCGGTAGTAACTTGATCTGAAGTTACATGATCATCATCATTAGCTTCCTCACTAATTGGTGTAGTAGTCACAAGAACAGATTTTTGTGATGAACTACTTTCCAATAATGGAGAAGGTACAATTACCTTATCAAGTTTTCTACTTTCCTCCCACTCACTTCTTTCGAGAGAAACTCCTTCTCTGGAAAGGATCCATTCTTAGCAACGAATGTCTTGCCTTCGGATCTGTGATAGAAGGTGTACCCAACAGTTTCCTTTGGGTATCCTATGAAGACATATTTCTCCGATTTGGTTTTGAGCTTATCAGGATGAAACCTTTTCATATAAGCATCACAATCCCAAACTTTAAGAAACGACAACTTTGGTTTCTTGCCAAACCACAGTTCAGATTGTGTCGTCTCAACGAACTTAGATGGTGCCCTTTTAAACGTGAATGCAACTGTCTTTAATGCATAACCCCAAAATGATAGTGGTAAATCGGTAAGAAACATCATAGGTCGCACCATATCTAATAAAGTACGGTTATGACATTCGGACACACCATTACATTGTGGTGTTCCAGGTGGCGTGAGTAGTGAAACTATTTCACATTGTTTTTAACTGAAGACCAAACTCGTAACTCAAATATTTGTCTCCGCGATCAGATCGTAGAAACTTTATTTTCTTGTCACGATGATTTTCCACTTCACTCTGAAATTCTTTGAACTTTTCAAATGTTTCAGGCTTATGTTTCATCAAGTAGATATACCCATATCTGCTCAAATCATCTGTGAAGTTCAGAAAATAACGATACTTGCCGTGAGCCTTAACACTCATCGGACCGCATACATCAGTATGTATTATTTCCAATAAGTCAGTTGCTCGCTCCGGAGAACGGAGTCTTAGTCATCTTGCCCTTGAGGCATGGTTCGCAAGCATCAACTGATTCATAATCAAATGATTCTAAAAGCCCATCAGCATGGAGTTTCTTCATGCGCTTTACACCAATATGACTTTAAACGGCAGTGCCACAAATAAGTTGCACTATCATTATTAACTTTGCATCTTTTGGTTTCAATATTATGAATATGTGTATCACTACGATCGAGATCCAACGAACTTGTTTCATTGGGTGTATGACCATATAAGGTTTTATTCATGTAAACAGAACAACAATTTATTCTCTTACTTAAATGAATAACCGTATTACAATAAACATGATCAAATCATATTCATGCTTAATGCAAACACCAAATAACACTTATTTAGGTTCAACACTAATCCCGAAATTATAGGGAGTGTGCGATGATGATCATATCAATCTTGGAACTACTTCCAACACACATCGTCACTTAACCCTTAACTAGTCTCTGTTTATTCTGCAACTCCCATTTCGAGTTACCAGTCTTAGCAACTGAACTAGTATCAAATACTGAGGGTTTGCTATAAACACTAGTAAAGTACACATCAATAACATGTATATCAAATATACTTATGTTCACTTTGCCATCCTTCTTATCCGCCAATCACTTGGGGTAGTTCCGCTTCCAGTGACCAGTCCCTTTGCAGTAGAAGCACTTAGTCTCAGGCTTAGGACCAGACTTGGGCTTCTTCACTTGAGCAGCAACTTGCTTGCTGTTCTTCTTGAAGTTCCCCTTCTTCCCTCTGCCCTTTTCTTGAAACTAGTGGTCTTGTCAACCATCAACACTTGATGTTTTTCTTGATTTCTACCTTCGTCGATTTTAGCATCACGAAGAGCTTGGGAATCGTTTCCGTTATCCCTTGCATATTATAGTTCATCACGAAGTTCTACTAACTTGGTGATGGTGACTAGAGAATTCTGTCAATCACTATTTTATCTGGAAGATTAACTCCCACTTGATTCAAGCGATTGTAGTACCCAGACAATCTGAGCACATGCTCACTAGTTGAGCGATTCTCCTCCATCTTTTAGCTATAGAACTTGTTTGAGACTTCATATCTCTCAACTCGGGTATTTGCTTGAAATATTAACTTCAACTCCTGGAACATCTCATATGGTCCATGACGTTCAAAACGTCTTTGAAGTCCCGATTCTAAGCCGTTAAGCATGGTGCACTAAACTATCAAGTAGTCATCATATTGAGCTAGCCAAACGTTCATAACGTCTGCATCTGCTCCTGCAATAGGTCTGTCACCTAGCGGTGCATCAAGGAGATAATTCTTCTGTGCAGCAATGAGGATAAACCTCAGATCACGGATCCAATCCGCATCATTGCTACTAACATCTTTCAACACAATTTTTCTCTAGGAACATATATAAACATATGAAAGCAACAACGCGAGCTATTGATCTACAACATAGATATGCTAATACTACCAGGACTAAGTTCATGATAAATTAAAGTTCAATTAATCATATTACTTAAGAACTCCCACTTAGATAGACATCCCTCTAATCCTGTAAGTGATCACGTGATCCAAATCAACTAAACCATGTCCGATCATCACGTGAGATGGAGTAGTTTCATTGGTGAACATCACTATGTTGATCATATCTACTATATGATTCACGCTCGACCTTTCGGTCTCCGTGTTCCGAGGCCATATCTGTATATGCTTGGCTCGTCAAGTATAACCTGAGTATTCCGCGTGTGCAAAACTGGCTTGCACCCGTTGTAGATGGACGTAGAGCTTATCACACCCGATCATCACGTGGTGTCTGGGCAGGACGAACTTTGGCAACAGTGCATACTCAGGGAGAACACTTCTTGATAATTTAGTGAGAGATCATCTTATAATGCTACCGTCAATCAAAGCAAGATAAGATGCATAAAAGATAAACATCACATGCAATCAATATAAGTGATATGATATGGCCATCATCATCTTGTGCTTGTGATCTCCATCTCCGAAGCACCGTCATGATCACCATCGTCACCAGCGCGACACCTTGATCTCCATCGTGGCATCGTTGTCGTCTCGCCAATCTTATGCTTCCACGACTATCGCTACCGCTTAGTGATAAAGTAAAGCATTACATCGCGATTGCATTGCATACAATAAAGCGACAACCATATGGCTCCTGCCAGTTGCCGATAACTCGGTTACAAAACATGATCATCTCATACAATAAAATTTAGCATCATGTCATGACCATATCACATCACAACATGCCCTGCAAAAACAAGTTAGACGTCCTCTACTTTGTTGTTGCAAGTTTTACGTGGCTGCTACGGGCTTAAGCAAGAACCAATCTCACCTACGCATCAAAACCACAACGATAGTTTGTCAATTTGACTCCGTTTTAACCTTCGCAAGGACCGGGCGTAGCCACACTTGGTTCAACTAAAGTTGGAGAGACTGTCGCCCGCAAGCCACCTATGTGCAAAGCACGTCGGGAGAACCGGTCTCGCGTAAGCGTACGCGTAATGTCGGTCCGGGTCGCCTCGTCCAACAATACCGCCAAACCAAAGTATGACATGCTGGTAGGCAGTATGACTTATATCACCCACAACTCACTTGTGTTCTACTCATGCAAATAACATCAAACCATAAAACCTAGGCTCTGATACCACTGTTGGGGAACGTAGTAATTTCAAAAATTTCCCTACGCACACGCAAGATCATGGTGATGCATAGCAACGAGAAGGGAGAGTGTTGTCTACGTACCCTCGTAGACCGTTCGCGGAAGCGTTATATCAACGCGGTTGATGTAGTCGTACATCTTCATGTCCGACCGATCCAAGTACCGAAAGTACGGCACCTCCGAGTTCTGCACACGTTTGGCTCGGTGACGTCCTCGCCTTCTCGATCCAGCAAGAGGGGCGAAGTAGTAGATGAGTTCCGGCAGCACGACGGTGTGGTGACGGTGTTGGTGAAGAACAATCTCCGCAGGGCTTCGCCTAAGCACTACGAAAACTAAGACAGAGGATAAACTAGAGGAGACGGGGTTGCCGGCACACGGCTTGGTGTTTCTTGATGTCTCTTTGGTGCTAGCCCTGCCCCTCTATTTATATCTTGAGCCCTGGGGTCGAAACTTGGAGTAAAAGCCTCCACAAAGTCGGTTTCACCCGAAAGGCAAGAGTCCTTCTCGGACTCCAGGGCCAGACACCAGGGATCCCGACGTCTGGACCCAGACGCCAGGGACCCTGGCGTCTGGCCCCTGGACTCCACAAAACTTCCTTTTGCGCTTTCCAAAAACTTGTGGGCTTTCCCCTTTGGCCCAAATAAAGTGTTCTCGTACCCAAACATTTCGGGAAACATCCGGAACCCCTTCCGGTGATTTCCGGAACCCTTCCGGTGACCAAACACTATTATCATATATATTTTTATCTCCGGACCATTCCGGAGTTCCTCGTCATGTCCGTGATCTCATCCCGGACTCCGAACAACATTCGGTCACCAACATACATAACTCACATAGTACTATATCATCAACGAAGGTTAAGCGTGCGGACCCTACGGGTTCGAGAACTATGTAGACATGACCAAGACACCTCTCTGGTCAATAACCAATAGCGGGACCTGGATGCCCATATTGGCTCCTACATATTCTACGAAGATCTTTATCGGTCAGACCGCATAACAACATACGTTGTTCCCTTTGTTATCGGTATGTTACTTGTCCGAGATTCGATCGTCGATATCCAATACCTAGTTCAATCTCGTCACTGGCAAGTCTCTTTACTCGTTCTGTAATACATCATCTCACAACTAACATATTAGTTGTAATGCTTGCAAGGCTTATGTGATGTGCATTACCGAGAGGGCCCAGAGATACCTCTCCGACAATCGGAGTGACAAATCCTAATCTCGAAATACGCCAACCCAACATCTACCTTTGGAGACACCTATAATGCTCCTTTATAATCACCCAGTTATGTTGTGACGTTTGGTAGCACCCAAAGTGTTCCTCCGGCAAACGGGAGTTGCATAATCTCATAGTCATAGGAACATGTATAAGTCATGAAGAAAGCAATAGCAACATACTAAACGATCGGGTGTGAAGCTAATGGAATGGGTCATGTCAATCAGATCATTCAACTAATGATGTGATCCCGTTAATCAAATAACAACTCTTTGTTCATGGTTAGGAAACATAACCATCTTTGATTAACGAGCTTGTCAAGTAGAGGCATACTAGTGACACTCTGTTTGTCTATGTATTCACACATGTATTATGTTTCCGGTTAATACAATTCTAGCATGAATAATAAACATTTATCATGATATAAGGAAATAAATAATAAATTTATTATTGCCTCTAGGGCATATTTCCTTCACAATCTTACCTACGCATTAAAACCACAATGATAGTTTGTCAAGTTGGTGCTGTTTTAACCTTCGCAAGGACCGGGCGTAGCCACACTCGGTTCAACTAAAGTTGGAGAAACTGACACCCGCTAGCCACCTTTGTGCAAAGCACGTCGGGAGAACCGGTCTCGCGTAAGCGTACGCGTAATGTCGGTCCGGGCCGCTTCGTCCAACAATACCACCGAACCAAAGTATGTCATTTTGGTAAGCAGTATGACTTATATCGCCCACAACTCACTTGTGTTCTACTCGTGCATATAACATCAACACATAAAACCTAGGCTCGGATGCCACTTTTGGGGAACGTTGTAATTCAAAAAAAAATCCTACGCACACACAAGATCATAGTGATGCATAGCAATGTGAGGGGAGAGTGTGATCTACGTACCCTTGTAGACCGACAGCGGAAGCGTTAGCGCAACGCGGTTGATGTAGTCGTACGTCTTCACGGCCCGACCGATCAAGCACCGAAACTATGGCACCTCCGAGTTTTAGCACACGTTCAGCTCGATGACGATCCCCGGACTCCGATCCAGCAAAGTGTCGGGGAAGAGTTCCGTCAGCACGATGTCGTGGTGACGATCTTGATGTTCTACCGTCGCAGGGCTTCGCCTAAGCACCGCTACAATATTATCGAGGATTATGGTGGAAGGGGCACCGCACACGGCTAAGAAAACGATCACATGGATCAATTTGTGTGTCTAGGGGTGCCCCCTGCCCCCGTATATAAAGGAGCAAGGGGAGGAGGCCGGCCGGCCCTATTGGCGCGCCAAGGAGGAGTCCTCCTCCTAGTAGGAGTAGGACTCCTACTAGGAGGGGGAAAGGAAGTGTGGAGGGAGAAGGAAAGGGGGGCGCCGCCCCCCCCCCTCTCCTAGTCCAATTCGGACCAAGGGGGAAGGAGGCACACGGCCCACCCTGGCTGCCCTTCTCTCTCTCCACTAAGGCCCATATGGCCCATTCTCCCGAGGGGGTTCCGGTAACCCTCCGGCACTCCAGTTTTCTCCGAAATCATCCGGAACACTTCCGGTGTCCGAATATAGCCGTCCAATATATCAATCTTTATGTCTCGACCATTTCGAGACTCCTCATTATGTCTGTGATCACATCCGGGACTCCGAACTAACTTTGGTACATCAAAACTCATAATATAACTGTCATCGAAACCTTAAGCGTGCGGACCCTACGGGTTCGAGAACAATGTAGATATGACCGAGACATGTCTCCGGTCAATAACCAATAGCGGAGCCTGGATGCTCATATTGGCTCCCACATATTCTATGAAGATCTTTATCGGTCAGACCGCATAACAACATACGTTGTTCCCTTTGTCATCGGTATGTTACTTGCCCGAGATTCGATCGTCGGTATCTCAATACCTAGTTCAATCTCGTTACTGGCAAGTCTCTTTACTCGTTTCGTAATACATCATCTCGCAACTGACTCATTAGTGGCAATGCTTGCAAGGCTTATGTGATGTGCATTACTGAGAGGGCCCAGAGATACCTCTCCGACAATTGGAGTGACAAATCCTAATCTCAAAATACGCCAACCCAACATTTACCTTTGGAGACACCTATAGAGCTCCTTTATAATCACCCAGTTATGTTGTGACGTTTGGTAGCACACAAAGTGTTCCTCTGGCAAACGGAAGTTGTATAATCTCATAGTCATAGGAACATGTATAAGTCATGAAGAAAGCAATAGCAACATACTAAACGATCGGGTGCTAAGGTAATGGAATGGGTCATGTCAATCGCATCATTCTCCTAATAATGTGATCCCGTTAATCAAATGACAACACATGTCTATGGTTAGGAAACATAACCATCTTTGATTAACAAGCTAGTCAAGTAGAGGCATACTAGTGACGTTTTAGATTGTCTATGTATTCACACAAGTATTATGTTTCCGAATAATACAATTCTAGCATGAATAATAAACATTTATCATGATATAAGGAAATAAAATAATAACATTATTATTGCCTCTAGGGCATATTTCCTTCACCTATGGCCCCCGGGTCTATCTTTATCATATTAATCTCCTACTACTTAGTTATTTCCTTTGCTATTTCCTTTGCCTTTATTTTACTTTGCATCTTTTATCATAAAAATACCAAAAATATTATCTTATCATATCTATCAGATCTCACTCTCGTAAGTGGCCCTATAGGGATTGACAACCCCTATTTGCGTTGGTTGCGAGGATTTATTTGTTTTGTGTAGGTGCGAGGGACTCGCGCGTAGCCTCCTACTGGATTGATACCTTGGTTCTCAAAAACTGAGGGAAATACTTACGCTACTTTGCTGCATCATCCCTTCCTCTTCGGGGAAAACCAACGCAGTGCTCAAGAGGTAGCAAGAAGGATTTCTGGCGCCGTTGCCGGGGAGGTCTACGCAAAAGTCAACATACCAAGTACCCATGACATAACCTTATCTCCCGCATTACATAATTTGCCATTTGCCTCTCGTTTTCCTCTCCCCCACTTCACCCTTGTCGTTTTATTTGCCCTCTCTCTCTATCCTCCCTCTCTATTTGCCTCTTTTTGTTCGCTTGCTTTTTGTTTGCTTGTGTGTTAGTTTGCTTGCTTGTCACGATGGCTCAAGATAATACTAAATTGTGTGACTTTACCAATACCAACAACAATGATTTTATTAGCACTCCGATTGCTCCTCTTACCGATGCCGAATCTTGTGAAATTAATACTGCCTTGCTGAATCTTGTCATGAAAGATCCATTTTCCGGCCTTCCATCTAAATAGCTTCGTTGATTTGCGTGACATGCAAAATAAGAAAGATGTGGATAATGATATTGTTAAGTTGAACCTATTTCCTTTTTCGCTTAGAGATCGTGCTAAAGCTTGGTTTTCGTCTTTGCCTAAAAATAGTATTGATTCATGGAACAAGTGCAAAGATGCTTTATCTCTAAGTATTTTCCTCCCGCTAAGATCATCTCTCTTAGAAACGATATTATGAATTTTAAGCAACTTGATCATGAACATGTTGCACAAGCTTGGGAGAGAATGAAATTAATGATACGTAATTGCCCTACTCATGATTTAAATTTGTGGATGATTGTTCAGAATTTTTATGCCGGATTGAATTTTGCTTCTAGGAATATTTTAGATTCGGCCGCGAGAGGCACTTTTATGGAAATCACTTTAGGAGAAGCTACTAAACTCCTAGATAATATTATGGTTAATTATTCTCAATGGCATACTGAAAGATCTACTAATAAAAAGGTGCATGCGATAGAAGAAATTAATGTTTTGAGTGGAAAGATGGATGAACTTATGAAATTATTTGCTAACAATAGTGTTTCTTCTGATCCTAATAATATGCCCTTGTCTACTTTGATAGAGAATAATAATGAATCTATGGATGTTAATTTTGTCGGTAGGAACAATTTTGGTAACAACGCGTATAGAGGAAATTTTAACCCTAGGCCTTATCCTAGTAATTCCTCTAATAATTACGGTAATTCCTACAACAATTATTATGGAAATTATAACAAGATGCCCTCTGATTTTGAATCTAATATTAAAGAATTTATTACTTCGCAAAAGAATTTTAATGCTATGATTGAAGAAAAATTGCTTAAGATTGATGATTTGGCTAGGAACGTTGTCAGTGTCAAAACCGGCGGATCTCGGGTAGGGGGTCCCAAACTGTGCGTCTAGGCCGGATGGTAACAAGAGGCAGGGGACACAATGTTTTACCCAGGTTCGGGACCTCTTGATGGAGGTAAAACCCTACGTCCTGCTTGTTTAATATTGATGGTATGGGTAGTACAAGAGTAGATCTACCACGAGATCAGAGAGGCTAAACCCTAGAAGCTAGCCTATGGTATGATTGTTGTTCGTCCTATGGACTAAAACCCTCCGGTTTATATAGACACCGGAGAGGGCTAGGGTTACACAGAGTCGGTTACAATGGGAGGAGATCTACATATCCGTATTGCCAAGCTTGCCTTCCACGCCAAGGAAAGTCCCATCCGGACAAGGGACGAAGTCTTCAATCTTGTATCTTCATAGTCCAACAGTCCGGCCAAAGGTTATAGTCCGGCTGTCTGGAGATCCCCTAATCCAGGACTCCCTCAGTAGCCCCTGAACTAGGCTTCAATGACGATGAGTCCGGCACGCAGTATTGTCTTCGGCATTGCAAGGCGGGTTCCTCCTCTGAATACATCACAGAAGAATTTGAATACAAGGATAGTGTCCGACCCTGCAAAATAACTTCCACATACCACTGTAGAGAGAATAATATTTCCACAAATCCAATTTGCTTACTTGTTTTGACAACACGACATTATGTCATGTCCCGGTGATTATTCGAACCGTTTCCTTTAACTAGCCCCGCACATAACGCGATGCAGTTTTTTGACACGTCTTATCAAAGCAGAGATCGCGTCCCCTTATTACGGGATTCTCATCAATACGGGCGTGGGTAACCCAACCGTGCCATCGATTACGGCGCTTGGGGGATAAGCGAGTTTTACCAGGCTAGTGGGGGCGCATAGTTTCGTCCGCCCATATAAAGGGATAAGGATTCACCTTTTCATCCACGCCTTCTTCCTCCTTTGCTCATCCATTTTCGCACACTCGAGCTCTAGCGCCCAAGTCCGCACTTCCCACCTCAACCTTCTCCACCCATGTCCGGAGCGGGATGCAGGTGGATGGTCTCCTCCGTCATGGAGGGAGACACCAAAAAGCTGAGGAGAGCCGGATACCTGCCCGACGACATCGCGCACCGGCTCCCAGATGAGGGGCAGCTCATCCCCACCCCCGGGCCCCATGAGAGGGTAATGTTCCTTACCCATTTCCTCCGCGGATTGGGATTCCCTCTCCACCCATTCGTTCGGGGGATCATGTTCTACTACGGCCTGGATTTCCATGATCTGGCCCCGAACTTCATCCTCAACATCTCGGCGTTTATCGTCGTGTGCGAGGCCTTCCTCCGCATCAAGCCCCACTTCGGCTTATGGCTGAAGACCTTCAATGTCAAGCCGAAGGTTGTGGGCGGCCGCCAGGCGGAGTGCGGAGGCGCCATGGTGGGCAAGATGCCCAACGTTACATGGCTCGAGGGCTCCTTTGTGGAAACCATAAAGGGGCGGCAATCGGGGTGGTTCTACATCACCAAGCCGCGTGACCCTGCATGGGCAGCGGCCCCCGAGTTCCGATTTGCATCCCCATGCGGCTCACCTCCTAGAAAGAGAAGGGCCTGTCCTGGGGTAGTTCGGGAGAGCTGATCGGACTCCAAACATGTATTCAAAACATGGTGAACAAGAAGCTCAAACTCGTCAACGTAGTCCAGGTCATGCTCGTCCGCCGGATCCTCCCGTGTCAACAACGGGCCTTCAACTTGTGGGAGTTCGACCCGGCCCAGCACCAAACTCTAAACAGGCTCTTCGATACAACACACGAGGATGCCTGGAAGGTGCTTTTCAAGGGAGCCGAGGTCCCCCCACCCATTACTGAGGATCGCGGATTCAGCGCGAAGCGCCAAGCTAGTGCGGTAAGCTGATGTACCTCTTACAGGATACTTGTTTTTCATGGTTGACTCTATGTGGGATCTAAGCTCCCGTACCTTTGACAGGACTGGCGGAAAATGGCCGGACAGATCGACTGCCCGGCTCCCTTGCCCGAAGGCCCAGCAAACGCTCTCCTGACGGAGATGCTGACTCCGGCTCCTTACAAGGTGCCAGAGAAGACCAAGAAGGCCAAGGGAACCCGAAAGAGTTCCCGACGCCAGGTGTTATCGGACTCATCGTCTGATGACTCTGCGGCGCACTCCTCCCCCGAAGACGAGGAGGAAGAAGAAGATTCTCCCCCTTCAGTTGGGGGAGACAAGAAAAGAAAGGCCGCCCCAACTGAGGGGCCGAAGGGTCCAAGAAGGGAAGGACTCTCCTTCCGGACAGTTCCACCGCCGCCGACGAAGGCGAAGACGAGTGGTTGCCCAGGGCCAAGCCCCTGAGGAGATCGTAAGTATTCGGATACCAGAGTAACTCATAGCATTCCTTTGTCGCACTGCTTTCCCTAACATCAAACATAATTATGCAGGCTGCCACGAGCCAGTATCGATGTATCATCGGACGGCTCCCTGGGCTCGTCGGACATGGATAGCGATCCAGTTCCGACCGCCACCTCCCCTCATCCTGCTGACGACACCGAGGTGTTGTCTCAAGAGGCACCGAGTCGAGGGGAGACAGTCCCAGAGGTGCCTCAAGGCGACCGTCCGGACTCCGGGAGCCGAGGGGACGGGGCCCCTGAGAGCTCTGAGTTTGGCCCTCAGCCGGACACCACACCGGAACCTCTAGTGGTTTTGGGCTCGGGCAGGCGGCCTCCTTCTAAGAGGGGCAAGAGGCATGTGCTGGTGACCTCTGTCCATCCAAAGGCGCCGGACAATCTCCTGGAAGTGCTTCGCAGCGCTTCCATCGACGATGAGCACAATACTATTATGAGTGCGGTAGTCCAGAAGGTTCAGTCCACCAAGAGCGGATTGACTGAAGCCTGTGCCAGCCTTCTAACAGGCTTTGAGGTAAGTGTTTTAAAATATAGGAAAAATATTACCGCATAGACAGTAGCCCCTGATGCTTTGTTCGGTGTTCACAAAGAAAAGCCGAACAGAGGATCAAATAATATCGCAGGAGTCTAATATAAGTATGTCAATATGCGTATGCAGGCCTCGCTGCTGGCGTCCGCCGCACTGACTGCGAAGGTCGCCGTACTGAAGCAGGACCTCGAGGGGTCCAAGAAAGAGCTCGGCCTTGCCAAGAGGCAGCTCGAGGAGAACAAGGGTAAGTAATACCCTGTCTATAGATATGTATATATAAAATAAGACGCAATTGCAAAATGATAGGATCATCTATATTTGCCAGGGGCCACGACCGAGGTGGCGACCCTGAAGCAAGCGCTAACCAAGGCCGAAGATAAAGCGGCCAAGGAGCGCACCGAGCGGGAAAAACAAGAGGCTCGTGTGCGCGAGGTGCAGTAAGAGCTCCAGGCTCTTGTGACGAAGCACGAGGCGTTGGAGCTTGACTCGAAGACGCGAGAGTCTGAGTTTGCCGCGGCCCTCGAGAGCGCAAAGAGTGCCAAGGCCGAGGCCCAGAAGGCCCTCCAGGAGATTGACGCAATGAAGAAGATAGCGACGGGTAAGGCATTCTATATGCAGAGCAAGCATGTAAAATTAAATAACCGATTACTTACTCGAATTCGGAGCTCTCCAGGAGCATTCGCAGATTTGCCCCGCAGCTTGTCGGATGCCACGCAGTTTTACCAGGCCGAGGAGGGAAGCTCAACGGAGAAGCTATTCTGGTCTCAGTATAATGGGACCGAACACCCAATGCCTCTGAGCGACCAGCTAAAGCAGCTGGTCGAGCTGCACAAGGCGGCCGAACAGGCCATGAAGGGCCTTATAGTCCGGATGTGGCCTGGCGACGTCCTTGCGAACAGCTACTTCGGCCTGGTGAGGCGGCTTGTGGATGCTTACCCACGGCTGGAGGTCATCAAGCGGTCCGTCTGCATCGAAGGTGCACGCCGGGCTTTCGCCTGTGTGAAGGTGCAGTGGGCCAAGCTAGACGCTGTGAAGCTGATCAAGGAAGGGCCGCCGCAGGGCAAGGAGCATCGCACCCCCGAAATTTATTATGAGGGTGTCCTGAAGGGTGCCTGTCTTGTAGCGGACGAATGTTCAAAGGATGTAATATTTGAGTAAACTTGCTCGTGTGATCCTGTATGATGAAAACTTGTTTCATATGCGCTATGCAATGCTTGTGTGAATTTAAAATATTACCTTCGGTTTGGCTGTTTATCCAATCTGAGAGATGGCTAGTCCTCGGCTTCTGCCCCCATGCCACTAGTGTTGGGGTGTTCGGGATAAACCTGAGCACTCTTGTTCCCATGTTTGGGTCCTTCGAGGGAGGTGCTCAGCACAACGAACCAGGCAACCGGACTAATAATGCTTTATCACTCTCACTTAGCCATAGAATTCTATAATTTTAAATTTCAGCGAAGCCCCCGGTATTCGGAAGGACGAATTCGGGGCGCGATACATGCCTTTAAGCAGGACAGGGCCGGCCCCTCGCCCTAAGCGGCATAAGTCTTTAGGGACTCGAAAACCTCGCCGAACAGCGACCAGTCTCTCGCCTTATCATGACAGTCAGTTTTAGCTTTCTCTACTGAGGTGCTCAGCCCGACAGAACCGGGGCACAATCGCAGTAGTTCTCCTAGCGCTACCTTAGCCGATAGAGCGGATCGTAAGGTACCAAAACATAGGAGCCGGGCAAACCCAACATTTGACCAAAGACATGATTCAGAGCTGATGCATATAATGCTATAAGTTCGGGGTGCCGCACTTGTGGAAGTGTCCGGACTTCTCACACCATGTTGTGGGGTACGTAAGCCCCTGGAGTATTGGCCGTACCAAAGTGTACGGTTGTAAGGCGTCGTTAATGAACACGCACATATATATAACAAGAATGCAATAATAGTCGTGATGTTATGCATTGTTTATTCAAAAAGGTGCGTTAAAGCTGAATGATACAGATAGTGCGATAAGCAAAGAGTGGGACTATGTCCCTTCCAAGGGCAAGCTGAGGAATAGTATTAAATCAAATATTTCGCTCGTTATTGTAATCCACATGGGAATTCGGTGGTGTGACGTAGCTTTTTGCCTCCTTGGTTGCTGCATCATGTGTTCGGCAATAGTGCTGCCGGACAGGGTTTCCAAAGATTAAGGTCCTGGAAAAAGAGAAAAATAACCAAACGGGAAGCCCCTAGTGTGGTTTAAGCCGCGTCTTGGGGCGTGCCGCAGTGTGCCCCCCCACCTGTGCCCATGGTATTTTTAATGTGTAATTATGTATGCGTGGCACGAGCGTCGCCGTTTGGCTGGGACTGGGGTGGGGGCCGCATTGCTACGCGAGCTCAGATCACGCCAGGCGGTCTATTTGCCGATTGCTCCGAGCGCGCTTGAAGGTGTCCGGGTCTTGAAACGCCGAACTATTGGATTGCCTTGAGAGGCTGTTTTGCGCTTCTGCTGCGAGGGCCGCAGTGTGCTCCTCTATTCGGAGAGAGCGCTCTGTGTTTCCATTGACTATAATAACCCCGCGAGGTCCTGGCATCTTGAGCTTGAGGTATGCATAATGCGGTACCGCATTGAATATCGCAAATGCGGTTCGCCCGAGCAGTGCATGATAACCACTGGGGAACGGGACTATATCGAAGATTAACTCTTCGCTTCGGAAGTAATCCGGGGATCCGAAGACCACTTCCAGTGTGATTGAGCCTGTACAATGGGCTTCTACGCCTGGAATGACGCCCTTAAAGGTCGTTTTTGTGGGTTTGATCCTTGAGGGGTCTATACCCATTTTGCGCACCCTGTCCTGATAAAGCAGGTTCAGGCTACTGCCGCCATCCATAAGGACTCGAGTGAGGTGAAATCCGTCAATGAATGGGTCCAGAACCAGTGCGGCGAATCCGCCATGACGGATACTAGTGGGATGGTCCCTGCGATCGAAAGTGATCGGATAGGAGGACCACAGGTTGAATTTTGGGGCGACTGGCTCCAACGCATATACGTCCCTGAGCGCACACTTCCGCTCCCTCTTGGGGATGTGGGTTGTGTATATCATGTTCACCATCCGCACTTGTGGGGGAAACCTCTTCTGTCCTCCGTTGTGTGGCTACCGGGGCTCCTCCTCGTCATCGCTATGTGGCCCCTTGTCCTTGTTTTCGGCAATTAACTTGCCGGCCTGCTTGAACACCCAACAATCCCTGTTGGTGTGATTGGCTGGCTTTTCTGGGGTGCCGTGTATTTGACACGAGCGATCAAGTATACGGTCCAAGCTGGACGGTCCCGGCGTACTTTGTTTGAATGGCTTTTCCGCTGACCGGGTTTAGAGCCTTTGAATCCGGCATTGACTGTCGTATCCTCGTTATTATCGCTGTTAATGAGGCGCTTATGTTTGTTGCGACATGACCTGCTATTGCCGTCCTTGGTATCCGAAGTACCATGGTTCTTTGATATGTTATTACTACGAGCCAGCCAGCTGTCTTCTCCCACACAAAAGCGGGTCATGAGTGTCGTGAGGGCTGCCATAGATTTCGGCTTTTCCTGACCACGGTGCCGGGCTAGCCATTCATCGTGGATGTTGTGTTTGAAAGGTGCTAGGGCCTCTGCATCCGCACAGTCGACAATTTGATTTTTCTTTGTTAGGAACCGAGTCCAGAATTGCCTG
Organism: Triticum urartu; assembly: GCF_003073215.2. Taxonomy (NCBI): domain Eukaryota; kingdom Viridiplantae; phylum Streptophyta; class Magnoliopsida; order Poales; family Poaceae; genus Triticum; species Triticum urartu. Next base: position 536,358,942 of record NC_053026.1, on the reverse strand, counting down.
GCCGATTCTTCTGGCTGCTGAATTATGTGGCTCAAGTCATCGACATCTGGTGGCCGCACATAAGTGCCCTAAAACTTGTCGAGGAATGCGGCTTCCAGATCTTCCCCATAGCTGATGGACTCAGTTGGCAAGCTGTTAAGCCAATGTCGCGCTGGTCCCTTGAGCTTTAGTGGGAGTATTTGATGGCGCGTAAGTCGTCACCGCGGGCCATGTTGATGTGGAGGAGGAAATCCTCGATCCATACTGCGGGATCTGTTGTGCCATCGTATGATTCAATATTTACAGGTTTGAAACCTTCTGGGATTTGATGGTCCATTACTTCGTCTGTGAAGCATAAGGGGTGTGCGGCGCCTCTGTATTGGGCTATATCGCGACGCAGCTCGAATGGGTCTTGCCCGCTGTGTTCGGCCCGGCCGGATTTGCTTTTGCTGTATCTGGCATGACGTTTATCGTCTCGCAGAGTGGCGCGCCCTCGTGATCCGTAGATCGATCTTGCATGCTTTGCTTTGTCCTCCAATATGTCTCGCAGGTCTGGCGTATCTCCCCATGCCTTTTTATTTGAATGGCGTCGGGGTGGAGGCTGAGTTTTTGGCTAGAATGCCTCTCTATCACGGCCACGAGGTGGTCGATCAGCCGTATCATACGCTTCTTCCTCCAGTCGAGGTAGCAACCTGCACTTTGGGTAACTCTTGGAGGGGCGCTCGAGTTTATATTCCTCGGCCGCGAGGACTTCAGTCCATCTGTCAGCTAGTAGATCCTGATCAGCTTGAAGCTGCTGCTGCTTTTTCTTAAGGCTATTTGCCGTGGCTATAAGCCGGTGTTTGAAGCGCTCTTGTTCGATGGGATCCTCTGGTACAACGAATTCGTCGTCGCCAAGGCTTGCCTCGTCTTCGGAGGAGGGCATGTAATTATCATCCTCCTCTTCTCCATCTGCCGCTCTCTCAGGAGGGCTGGCTCCTCCATTCTCCTGCTCTAAATCTTGTTGGAGGGGATTGTTGTTGTCTTTGGCACTATCCGAAGTATTATTATCTCCTATGCCGGTATCACCACTTTTGCTTTGGCGGGACTTAGAGCGGCGCCGCTGACGTCGGCGCTTGGGTTGCTTCTTAGAGGGGTCATCCTCCGCTATCTCGTCGCCATTGCCTTCTTTGGGTGTATCCACCATGTATATATCGTATGATGAGGTGGCTGTCCAATGCCCTATGGGCGGTGGTTCCTCTTCGCCTCCCGCATCGTCGTCCATACCGTCAATGTCTTTGGAGTCAAAGCGAGCATGTCGGTTAAGTCATCGACAGTGGCTACTAAGTGGGTGGTGGGTGGGCCTCGAATTTCTTCGTCGTCCGCATCCCAGTCCTGCCAGACATAGTTCGGCCAGGATCCTCCTGACAAGGAGAGAGACCTTAATGAGTTCAGTATGTCGCCAAAGGGCGAGTGCTGAAAAATATCCGCGGAGGTAAAATCCATGATCGGCACCCAATCGGATTCGATAGGAACGGGCGCAGGCGGTTCGGAGTCCGTGGCCCGAGAAGGATCTGGCAGTTTAACAGCACGGCTCTCGTGCAAGGTAAGGTCGATGTTTGGCTCGATCGCCGCTGAGGGTAAGGCCTCCGTGGCGGGGTCCATCCACCCGTCCACGGAAGGCACACCTGGCTCCGAATTGAGGGTCGGAGCGGCTGCCTGTGCGATCTCCTGGACACTGTCCGATGGTAGAGCTAAATCGCACTCATCGTGACCGCGTGACGCATAAGGCAGAGGCTTGAATCCGTCGAAGATCAAGTCTCCACGGATATCGGCCGTGTAGTTTAAGCTTCCAAACCTGACCTGGTGGCCAGGGGCGTAACTTTCAATCTGCTCCAGATGGCCAAGCGAATTGGCCCGCAGTGCAAAGCCGCCGAAGACGAAGATCTGTCCGGGGAGAAAAGTCTCACCCTGGACTGCATAGTAGGAGCCATCAAGCCTAACGGCGACGACACAGAGGAACTCTCAATGAAAGCACCAATGTCGGTGTCAAAACCGGCGGATCTCGGGTAGGGGGTCCCGAATTGTGCGTCTAGGCCGGATGGTAACAGGAGGCAGGGGACACAATGTTTTACCCAGGTTCGGGCCCTCTTGATGGAGGTAGAACCCTACGTCCTGCTTGATTAATATTGATGATATGGGTAGTTCAAGAGTAGATCTACCACGAGATCAGAGAGGCTAAACCCTAGAAGCTAGCCTATGGTATGATTGTTGTTCGTCCTATGGACTAAAACCCTCCGGTTTATATAGACACCGGAGAGGGCTAGGGTTACACAGAGTCGGTTACAATGGGCGGATATCTACATATCCGTATTGCCAAGCTTGCCTTCCACGCCAAGGAAAGTCCCATCCGGACACGGGATGAAGTCTTCAATCTTCTATCTTCATAGTCCAACAGTCTGGCCAAAGGTTATAGTCCGGCTGTCCGGAGATCCCCTAATCCATGACTCCCTCAAACGTTGATAGCATTTCTCTTGATGTTGATTCTTTGAAACTTAGATCTATTCCACCTAATCATGATATCAATGAGTCTCTCAAAGCCATGAGAATTTCCATTGATGAGTGCAAACAAAGAACCGCTAGGATGCGTGCTAAGAAAGATGCCTTTATAAGAGCGTGTTCTTCTAGTTCCTATGAAAATAAAGATGAAGATCTAAAATTTATTGATGTGTCCCCTATTAAATCTTTGTTTTGCAATATGAATCTTGATAATGATGGGACTGAATATGATCCGCCTTTACCTAGAAGGCGTTCTAAGAATTTGGAATTTGTTGATCTTGATGCTAAATTTGATAAAAGTGGGATTGAAGAAATTAAAACCCTAGATGTTGTTAAACCCACTATTATGGATTTCAAGGAATTTAACTATGAAAATTTCTCTTTGATTGATTGTATTTCCTTGTTGCAATCCGTGCTAAATTCTCCTCACGCTTATAGTCAAAATAAAGCGTTTACTAAACATATCGTTGATGCCTTGATGCAATCTTATGAAGAAAAACTTGAATTGGAAGTTTCTATCCCTATAAAACTTTATGATGAGTGTGAACCAACTATTAAAATTAAAATTAAAGATCATGAATGCTATGCTTTATGTGATTTGGGTGCTAGTGTTTCCACGATTCCAAAGACTTCGTGTGATTTGTTAGGTTTCCGTGATTTTGATGATTGCTCTCTAAACTTGCACCTTGCGGATTCCACTATTAAGAAACATATGGGAATAATTAATGATGTTCTTATTGTTGCAAATAGGAATTATGTGCCCGTAGATTTTATTGTTCTTGACATAGATTACAATCCTTCATGTGCTATTATTCTTGGGAGACCTTTCCTTAAAACGATTGGTGCAATTATTGATATGAAGGAAGGAAATATTAGATTCCAATTTCCAATAAGAAAAGGCACGGAACACTTTCCTAGAAAGAAAATTAAATTATCTTATGAATCTATTATGAGATCCACTTATGGATTGCCTACCAAAGATGGCAATACCTAGATCTATTCTTGATTGTTATGCCTAGCTAGGGGCGTTAAACGATAGCGCTTGTTGGGAGGCAACCCAATTTTTATTTTTATTTCTTGCTTTTTGCTCCTGTTTAGTAATAAATAATTTATCTAGCCTATGTTTTGGTTGTGTTTTTGTGTTTAATTAGTGTTTGTGTCAAGTAGAACCGTTGGGAAGACTTGGGAAAGTCTTGTTGAACTTGCTGTAAAAAACAGAAACTTTAGCGCTCACGAGAACTGCTGCCATTTTTATTTAGAAAGTGCTATTTAGTTAATTCATTTTGAAGATGATTAATAGATAAATTCCTCACGTCCATCAATTTATTTTAGAATTTTTGGGGTTCCAGATCTTGCACTAGCTACAGATTACTACAGACTGTTCTGTTTTTGACAGATTCTGTTTTTCGTGTGTTGTTTGCTTATTTTGATGAATCTATTGCTAGTAAAATAGTTTATAAACCATAGAGAAGTTGGAATACAGTAGATTTAACACCAATATAAATAAATAATGAGTTCATTACAGTACCTTGAAGTGGTCTTTTGTTTTCTTTCGCTAACGGAGCTCACGAGATTTTCTACCTTAAGTTTTGTGTTGTGAAGTTTTCAAGTTTTGGGTAAAGATTTGATGGATTATGGAACAAGGAGTGGCAAGAGCCTAAGCTTGCATGCCTGCAGGTCGACTCTAGAGGATCCCCGGGTACCGAGCTCGAATTCGCCCTATAGTGAGTCGTATTACAATTCACTGGCCGTCGTTTTACAACGAGCTATATTTTTATTCGCCACATGATATGTGTTTTGCTTGGAGTGTCTTGTATGATTTGAGTCTTAATTTTTAGTTTACCACAATCATCCTTGCTGTACACACCTTTTGAGAGAGCCATACATGATTTGGAATTTGTTAAAATACTCTATGTGTTTCACTTATATCTTTTGAGTTATATAATTTTGCTCTAGTACTTCACTTATATCTTTTATAGCACGGTAGTGGATTTGATTGATCTCTCATGCTTAACTTAGATTATTTTGAGAGTCTTAATAGCATGGTAATTTTCTTAGAATCCTAATATGCTTGGTATACAAGATTAATAATAAAACTTTCTTATGAGTGTGTTGAATACTATGATAAGTTTGATACTTGATAATTGTTTTGAGATATGGAGATGGTGATATTAAAGTCATGCTATTTGAGTAGTTGTCAATTTGAGAAATACTTGTGTTAAAGTTTGTGATTCCCGTGGCATGCACGTATGGCGAACCGTTATGTGATGAAGTCGGAGCATGATTTATTTATTTATTGTCTTCCTTATGAGTGGCGGTCGGGGACGAGCGATGGTCTTTTCCTACCAACCTATATCCCTAGGAGCATGCGCGTAATACTTTTATTTGATAACTTGTAGATTTTTGCAATAAGTATATGAGTTCTTTATGACTAATGTTGAGTCCATGGATTATACGCACTTTTCTCACCCTTCCACCTTTGCTAACCTCTCTAATACCGCGCACCTTTCGCCGGTATCATACACCCACCATATACCTTCCTAAAAACAGCCACCATACCTACCTATTATGGCATTTCCATAGCCATTCCGAGATATATTGCCATGCAACTTTCCACCGTTCCATTTATTATGACACACTCCATCATTGTCATATTGCTTAGCATGATCATGTAGTCGACATCGTATCTGTGGCAAAGCCACCGTTCATAGTTCTTTCATACATGTCACTCATGAGTCATTGCATATCCCCGTACACCACGGGAGGAATTAATATAGTCATATTTTGTTCTAAGTATCGAGTTGTAATTGTTGAGTTGTAAGAAAAATAAAAGTGTGGTGATCATCATTATTAGAGCATTGTCCCAGTGAGGAAAGGATGATGGATACTATGATTCCCCCACAAGTCGGGATGAGACTCCAGACGAAAAATAATAAAAAAAGAGAAAGAAAAGAGGCCATAAAAAAGGCCCAAATAAAAAAATGAGAGAAAAAGAGAGAAGGGACAATGTTACTATCCTTTTACCACACTTGTGCTTCGAATTAGCACCATGATCTTCATAGTAGAGAGTCTCTCATGTTATCACTTTCATATACTAGTGGGAACTTTTCATTATAGAACTTGGCTTGTATATTCCAATGATGGGCTTCCTCAGAATGCCCTAGCTCTTCATGAGCAAGCAAGTTGGATGCACACCCACTTAGTTTCTTTTTGAGCTTTCATATACTTATAGCTCTAGTGCATCCGTTGCATGGCAATCCCTACTCACTCACATTGATATCTATTGATGGGCATCTCCATAGCCCGTTGATACGCCTAGTTGATGTGAGACTATCTTCTCCCTTTTTGTCTTCTCCACAACCACCACTCTATTCCACCTATATTGTTATATCCATGGCTCACGCTCATGTATTGCGTGAAGATTGAAAAAGTTTCGAGAATGTCAAAAGTATGAAACAATTGCTTGGCTTGTCATCGGGGTTGTCCATGATTTAAATACTTTGTGTGGTGAAGATAGAGCATAGCCAGACTATCTGATTTTGTAGGGATAACTTTGTTTAGCCATGTTATTTTGAGAAGACATAATTGCTTTGTTAGTATGCTTGAAGTATTACTATTTTTATGTCAATATTAAACTTTTGTCTTGAACCTTTCGGATCTGAATATTCATACCACAATTAAGAAGAATTACATTAAAATTATGCCAAGTAGCACTCCGCATCAAAAAATATGTTTTTATCATTTACCTACTCGAGGACGAGCAGGAATTAAGCTTGGGGATGCTTGATACGTCTCCAACGTATCTATAATTTTTGATTGCTCCATGCTATATTATCTACTGTTTTGGACATTATTGGGCTCTATTATCCACTTTTATATTATTTTTGGGACTAACCTATTAACCGGAGGCCCAGCCCAGAATTGCTGTTTTTTGCCTGTTTTAGGGTTTCGGATAAAAGGAATATCAAATGGAGTCCAAACGGAATGAAACCTTTGGGAACGTGATTTTCTCAACGAATAAGACCAGAGAGACTTGGACCCTATGTCAAGAAAGGAAATAGCAGGCCACGAGGTAGGGGGGCGCGCCCACCCCCACCAGGCGCGCCCTCCATCCTCGTGGCCCCCCTGTTGCTCCACCGACGTACTTCTTCCTCCTATATATATCCACGTACCCCCAAACGATCAGATACGAAGCCAAAACCCTAATTCCACCGCCGTAACTTTCTGTATCCACGAGATCCCATCTTGGGGCCTGTTCCGGAGCTCCGTCAGAGGGGGCATCGATCACGGAGGGCTTCTACATCAACACCATAGCCCCTCCGATGAAGTGTGAGTAGTTCATATCAGACCTACGGGTCCATAGTTAGTAGCTAGATGGCTTCTTCTCTCTTTTTGGATCTCAATACAATGTTCTCCCCCTATCATGTGGAGATCTATTCGATGTAATCTTCTTTTTGCGATGTGTTTGTTGAGACCGATGAATTGTGGGTTTATGATCAAGTCTATCTATGAATGATATTTGAATCTTCGCTGAATTCTTTTATGTATGATTAGTTATCTTTGCAAGTCTCTTCGAATTATCAGTTTGGTTTGGCCTACTAGATTGATCTTTCTTGCAATAGGAGAAGTGCTTAGCTTTGGGTTCAATCTTGCGGTGTCCTTTCCCGGTGACAGTAAGGGTAGCAAGGCACGTATTGTATTGTTGCCATCGAGGATAACAAGATGGGGTTTTCTTCATATTTCATTAGTCTATCCCTCTACATCATGTCATCTTGCTTAAGGCGTTACTCTGTTTTTAACTTAATACTCTAGATGCATGTTGGATAGCGGTCGATGAGTGGAGTAATAGTAGTAGATGCAGGCAGGAGTCGGTCTACTTGTCTCGGACATGATACCTATATACATGATCATACCTAGATATTCTCATAACTATGCTCAATTCTGTCAATTGCTCAACAGTAATTTGTTCACCCACCGTAGAATACTTATGCTCTTGAGAGAAGCCACTAGTGAAACCTATGGCCCCCGGGTCTATCTTTATCATCTTAATCTCCTACTACTTAGTTATTTCCTTTGCAATTTACTTTGCCTTTATTTTACTTTGCATCTTTTATCATAAAAGTACCAAAAATATTATCTTATCATATCTATCAGATCTCACTCTCGTAAGTGGCCCTATAGGGATTGACAACCCCTATTTGCGTTGGTTGTGAGGATTTATTTGTTTGTGCAGGTGCGAGGGACTCACGCGTAGCCTCCTACTGGATTGATACCTTGGTTCTCAAAAACTGAGGGAAATACTTACGCTACTTTGCTGCATCATCCCTTCCTCTTCGGGGAAAACCAACGCAGTGCTCAAGAGGTAGCAGCGCCTCCCCCCCCCAGGCGCGCCCTCCACCCTCGTGGCCCCCCTGTTGCTCCACCGACATACTTCTTCCTCCTATATATACCTACGTACCCCCAAACGATCAGATACGGAGCCAAAAACCTAATTCCACCGCCGCAACTTTCTGTATCCAGGAGATCCTATCTTGGGGCCTGTTCCGGAGCTCCGCCGGAGGGGGCATCGATCACGGAGGGCTTCTACATCAACACCATAGCCCTTCCGATGAAGTGTGAGTAGTTTACCTCAGACCTACGGGTCCATAGTTAGTAGTTAGATGGCTTCTTCTCTCTTTTTGGATCTCAATACAATGTTCTCCCCCTCTCTTGTGGAGAACTATTCAATGTAATCTTCTTTTTGTGGTGTGTTTGTTGAGACCGATGAATTGTGTATTTATGATCAAGTCTATCTATGAATAATATTTGAATCTTCTCTGAATTCTTTTATGTATGATTGGTTATCTTTGCAAGTCTCTTCGAATTATCAGTTTGGTTTGGCCTACTAGATTGATCTTTATTGCAATGGGAGAAGTGCTTAGCTTTGGGTTCAATCTTGCGGTGTCCTTTCCCAGTGACAGTAGGGGTAGCAAGGCACGTATTGTATTGTTGCCATCGAGGATAACAAGATGGGGTTTTCATCATATTGCATGAGTTTATCCCTCTACATCATGTCATCTTCCTTAAGGCGTTACTCTGTTTTTAACTTAATACTCTAGATGCATGCTGGATAGCGTTCGATGAGTGGAGTAATAGTAGTAGATGCAGGCAGGAGTCGGTCTACTTGTCTCGGACGTGATGCCTATATACATGATCATACCTAGATATTCTCATAACTACGCTCAATTCTGTCAATTGTTCAACAGTAATTTGTTCACCCACTGTAGAATACTTATGCTCTCGAGAGAAGCCACTAGTGAAACCTATGGCCCCCGGGTCTCTCTTTATAATATTAATCTCATACTACTTACTTATTTCCTTTGCCTTTTACTTTGCTTTTATTTTACTTTGCATCTTTATCACAAAAATACCAAAAATATTATCTTATCATATCTATCTGATCTCACTCTCGTAAGTGGCCGTGTAGGGATTGACAACCCCTATTCGCGTTGGTTGCGAGGATTTATTTGTTTTGTGCAGGTACAAGGGATTCGCACGTAGCATCCTACTGGATTGATAACTTGGTTCTCAAAAACTGAGGGAAATACTTACGCTACTTTGCTGCATCATCCCTTCCTCTTCGGGGAAACACCAACGCAGTGCTCAAGATGTAGCACGGATTCCACTATTAAGAAACCTATGGGAAGAATTAATGATGTTCTTATTGTTGCAAATAGGAATTATGTGCCCGTAGATTTTATCGTTCTTGATATAGATTGCAATCCTTCATGTCCTATTATTCTTGGTAGACCTTTCCTTAGAACGATTGGTGCAATTATTGATATGAAGGAAGGAAATATTAGATTACAATTTCCGTTAAGGAAAGGCATGGAACACTTCCCTAGAAAGAAAATTAAATTACCTTATGAATCTATTATGATATCCACTTATGAATTGCCTACCAAAGATGGCAATACCTAGATCTATCCTTGCTTTTTATGCCTAGCTAGGGGCGTTAAACGATAGCGCTTGTTGGGAGGCAACCCAATTTTATTTTTATTCCTTGCTTGTTGCTCCTGTTTAGTAATAAATAATTTATCTAGCCTCTGTTTTGGTTGCATTTTTTGTGTTCAATTAGTGTTTGTGCCAAGTAGAACCGTTGGGAAGACTTGGAAAAAGTCTTGTTAATATTGCTGTAAAAAACAGAAACTTTAGCGCTCACGAGAACTGCTGCCATTTTTATTTGGAAAGTGATATTTAGTTAATTCTTTTTAAGATGATTAATAGATAAATTCCTCACGTCCAGCAATTTATTTTAGAATTTTTGGGGTTCCAGATCTTGCGCTAGCTACAGATTACTACAGACTGTTCTGTTTTTGACAGATTCTGTTTTTCGTGTGTTGTTTGCATATTTTGATGAATTTATGGCTAGTAAAATAGTTTATAAACCATAGATAAGTTGGAATACAGTAGGTTTAACACCAATATAAAGAAATAATGAGTTCATTACAGTACCTTGAAGTGGTCTTTTGTTTTCTTTCGCTAACGGAGCTCACGAGATTTTCTACCTTAAGTTTTGTGTTGTGAAGTTTTCAAGTTTTGGGCAAAGATTTGATGGATTATGGAACAAGGAGTGGCAAGCGCCTAAGCTTGGGGATGCCCATGGAACCCCCAAGATAATCTAAGTACACCTAAAAGCCAAAGCTTGGGGATGCCCCAGAAGGCATCCCCTGTTTCGTCTACTTCTATCGGTAACTTTACTTGGAGCTATATTTTTATTCACCACATGATATGTGTTTTGCTTGGAGCGTCTTGTATGATTTGAGTCTTTATTTTTTTAGTTTAACACAATAATCCTTGCTGTACACACCTTTTGAGAGAGACACACATGATTCGGAAATTATTAGAATACTCTATGTGCCTCACTTATATCTTTTGAGTTTTATAGTTTTGCTCTAGTGCTTCTCTTATATCTTTTAGAGCACGGTGGTGGATTTGTTTTATAGAAACTATTGATCTCTCATGCTTCACTTAGATTATTATGAGATTCTTAAATATCATGGTAATTTGCTTAAATAATCCTAATATGCTAGGTATACAAGATTAATAATGAAATTCTCTTATGAGTGTGTTGAATACTATGAGAAGTTTGATACTTGATAATTGTTTTGAGATATGGAGATGGTGATATTAGAGTCATGCTAGTTGAGTAGTTGTGAATTTGATAAATACTTGTGTTAAAGTTTGTGATTCCCGTAGCATGCACGTATGGTGAACTGTTATGTGATGAAGTCGGAGCATGATTTATTTATTGATCGTCTTCCTTATGAGTGGCGGTCGAGGACGAGCGATTGTCTTTTCCTACCAATCTATCCCCTAGGAGCATGCGCGTAATACTTTGCTTTGATAACTTGTAGATTTTTGCAATAAGTATATGAGTTCTTTATGACTAATGTTGAGTCCATGGATTATACGCACTCTCACCCTTCCACCATTGCTATCCTCTCTAATACCGTGCACCTTTCGCCGGTATCATACACCCACCATATACCTTCCTCAAAACAGCCACCATACCTACCTATCATGGCATTTCCATAGCCATTCCGAGATATATTGCCATGCAACTATCCACCGTTCCGTTTACTATGACACACTCCATCATTGTCATATTGCTTTGCATGATCATGTAGTTGACATTGTATTTGTGGCAAAGCCACCATTCATAATTCTTTCACACATGTCACTCTTGAGTCATTGCGTTTCCCGGTACACCGCCGGAGGCATTCATATAGAGTCATATCTTGTTCTAAGTATCGAGATGTAATTCTTAAGTTGTAAGAAAATAAAAGTGTGATGATCATCATTATTAGAGCATTGTCCCAGTGAGGAAAGGATGATGGAGACTATGATTCCCCCACAAGTCGGGATGAGACTTTGGACGAAAAAAATAAAAAATAAAAAGAGGCCATAAAAAAGAGAAGGCCCAAATAAAAAATGAGAGAAAAAGAGAGAAGGGACAATGCTACTATCCTTTTACCACACTTGTGCTTCAAAGTATCACCATGATCTTCATAATAGAGAGTCTCCTATGTTATCACTTTCATATACTAGTGGGAATTTTTCATTATAGAACTTGGCTTGCATATTCCAATGATGGTCTTCCTCAAAATGTCCTAGGTCTTCGTGAGCAAGCAAGTTGGATGCACACCCACTTAGTTTCTTTTTGAGCTTTCATATACTTATAGCTCTAGTGCATCTGTTGCATGGCAATCCCTACTCACTCACATTGATATCTACTGATGGGCATCTCCATAGCCCGTTGATACACCTAGTTGATGTGAGACTATCTTCTCCCTTTTTGTCTTCTCCACAACCACCATTCTATTCCACCTAAAGTGCTATGTCCATGGCTCACGCTCATGTATTGCGTGAAGATTGAAAAAGTTTCGAGAATGTCAAAAGTATGAAACAATTGCTTGGCTTGTCATCGGGGTTGTCCATGATTTAAATACTTTGTGTGGTGAAGATAGAGCATAGCCAGACTATCTGATTTTGTAGGGATAACTTTGTTTAGCCATGTTATTTTGAGAAGACATAATTGCTTTGTTAGTATGCTTGAAGTATTACTATTTTTATGTCAATATTAAACTTTTGTCTTGAATCTTTCGGATCTGAATATTCATACCACAATTAAGAAGAATTACATTAAAATTATGCCAAGTAGCACTCCGCATCAAAAAATATGTTTTTATCATTTACCTACTCGAGGACGAGCAGGAATTAAGCTTGGGGATGCTTGATACGTCTCCAATGTATCTATAATTTTTGATTGCTCCATGCTATATTATCTACTGTTTTGGACATTATTGGGCTTTATTTTCCACTTTTATATTATTTTTGGGACTAACCTATTAACTAGAGGCCCAACCCAGAATTGTTGTTTTTTTTGCCTATTTTAGGGTTTCGAAGAAGAGGAATATCAAACGGAGTCCAAACGGAATGAAACCTTCGGGAACGTGATTTTTGGAACGAACAAGATCCAGGAGACTTGGACCCTACGTCAAGCAACCAACAGGGAGGCCATGAGGTAGGGGCGCGCCTACCCCCCCCCCCCCAAGCGCACCCTCCACCCTCATGGCCCCCCTGTTGCTCCACCGACGTACTTCTTCCTCCTATATATACCTACGTACCCCCAAACGATCAGATACGGAGCCAAAACCCTAATTCCACCGCTGTAACTTTCTGTATCCACGAGATCCCATCTTGGGGCCTGTTCCGGAGCTCCGTCGGAGGGGGCATCGATCACAAAGGGCTTCTACATCAACACCATAGCCTCTCCGATGAAGTGTGAGTAGTTTACCTAAGACCTTCGGGTCCATAGTTATTACCTAGATGGCTTCTTCTCTCCTTTTGGATCTCAATACAAAGTTCTCCCCCTCTCTTATGGAGATCTATTCGATGTAATCTTCTTTTTGCGGTGTGTTTATTGAGACCAATGAATTGTGGGTTTATGATCAAGTTTATCTATGAACAATATTTGAATCTTCTCTGAATTCTTTTATGTATGATTGGTTATCTTTGCAAGTCTCTTCGAATTATCAGTTTGGTTTGGCCTACTAGATTGATCTTTATTGCAGTGGGAGAAGTGCTTAGTTTTGGGTTCAATCTTGCGGTGTCCTTTCCCAGTGATAGTAGGGGCAGCAAGGCACGTATTGTATTGTTGCCATCGAGGATAACAAGATGGGGTTTTCATCATATTGCATGAGTTTATCCCTCTACATCATGTCATCTTGCTTAAGGCGTTACTCTGTTCTTATGAACATAATACTCTAGATGCATGCTGGATAGCGGTCGATGTGTGGAGTAATTGTAGTAGATGCAGGCAGAGTCGGTCTACTTGTCTCGGACGTGATGCCTATATACATGATCATACCTAGATATTCTCATAACTATGCTCAATTCTGTCAATTGCTCAACAGTAATTTGTTCACCCACCGTAAAATACCTATGCTCTTGAGAGAAGCCACTAGTGAAACCTATGGCCCCGGTTCTATCTTCATCATATTAAATCTTCCAATACTTATTTATTTTCATTGATTCTATTTTACTTTGCATCTTTATCATAAAAATACCAAAAATATTATCTTATCATATCTATCAGATCTCACTCTCGTAAGTGACCGTGTAGGGATTGACAACCTCTTATCGTGTTGGTTGCGAGGATTTATTTGTTTTGTGTAGGTGCGAGGGACTCGCGCATAGCCTCCTACTGGATTGATATCTTGGTTCTCAAAAACTGAGGGAAATACTTACGCTACTTTGCTGCACCACCCTTTCCTCTTCAAGGGAAAACCAACGCAAGTGCTCAAGAGGTAGCTTTTACCAATTTTTGTAGTTAAACGGAAGACTAACCAGAGGAATATTGAGCAATGAAGAAACCAAGAGAGAATTTATTCCAGCCTTGTAGTATCATCACGATTGTAAATGTTGTGGTAGCATTTCAAGTGAAGACCGCTTTATGAGGAGAGAGAATGACTGGGTGTTAGTATACGTGATTTATTGTTTGCATATTCGAAGTATTGATTTGACTACAGGAGGCCTGATCAACAATGAACATCATGTTGATAGATAACTTACGTAATCAATGCCTAAGCTGGACACAAACCAAAGGGGGTGAAGTGCAAAAAATAAATACCTAGGGCAAAAGGCTATTTTTTAATCATCTAAGTCCTTTAAAAATATATTCATTCAAAGTTTTCTCCAAGGCTGGGGGGAATGCCCCAAGGCTAATACGTGGCTCTGTCGTTGTACGGTGTCATATTGTATGATATATGGCATTGTACAATGGCATGTTCTACGATATATGCCACTGTGTTTCCCGCCAATAACAAAGAACTTTTTGTCCAGGTCCGAGAAACTGAAAGGGGTTCCACTAAGGTTAGCTGCATGCTCCTAGTAAGTCCCACTTCTTGACGTTGTGTCGAAGAAATGACAAGACAAGGGCATTCACATCCAAATTTTGCCCAGGGAGACAGAGATTTTGATGAGACCACATATGGACCCATATACAATTTTGTATTGTCATTGCTAAGAAAGTAATCAAGCTTGAACTCACTATGCACAACAAAGTAAGAGCCAATTCCAAAGGGATAGGGGGTGTGTAATTTCCCATTGATGCCCTGGAAGTGGAAAGGGTTGAGTTCTGGCCTTTTCAAAGTAAGAGTATTGATCCAATAGAGAGCTTATGAAATATCATTGCCTCTTATAGAGGTTTTTCAGAATGTGCCTTCAAGTTAGTTGTGATCCACTCGTAAAAAAAATGTTAGTTGCGATCCAAATAAAAAGTGATGCAAAGGTGGAAATATTGCAAGAATGTGGTGACAAGAATGAAAGTGCACAAGAATAGAAGTATTGAACAAGGGAGTAGTGGAATGATGAAATTTGTAGTCGGGCTAAGGCATCTTTGAAACTCCTGATTCAACACTAGTATGTTTGTTACTTCATTTTATAAATGCACAACTTTGGGTTAAGGTAATGTGGCTCCTTTTCTCAAAGAACGAGATGCGCCATGCATACCAGCCCAAGGATCTATGTCTTCTGGTATATACGGTGCAAATTGGCATCAAGATGAACCACAGTATATTACAAATGGTAGGGTGCATAGGTTCTTATGTTACATCACCTGGCAAGGCAAAGGCGCCTCATGTGCATCATCGATACGTACATTATTAATTTAACATGGCCTCGAAGTCTAGTAGCGGAATAGAAAAGACGGTGGGGATCCATCCAAAGGGACCATGCTGGGAAACGACCCCAGGGCACGAACTCGACATCCTCAAAATACTCGCATTTAGCATACCACTTAGCTTTAGCAACCATACCATCTTGATCCCCGATCATTGTAACTGGTGAGTCATTTTAGTGATCCCGTAATGAATAACAGAAAGGTTCCACGCCTTTTCCCTAGAGGCGGCCCTGAGTTATCGAACCCATTATGACAAGGGTTTCTACCAAGATTTTGCAAGAGTATTAATTTCCAGTTTTTAGACCAGATTGTTACACCTTTGAATGTAAACACTAGAATTAAAATAGGCATGGGTATGAGGACTTGGATTATTACAACCATATGTTTGTGATTGGGATCATGATGACCTTAATTTGTACTCTTGAAGACACCCATTAATATGTGCTTACAACGTATCGAAGTGAGGGATATGTACAAATCACATCTTAACCGGGGCTCGTCCTGCATCAAGAATCAGTTGTCCAACCACAGGCCCTATCCGTCTCGCATGGTTACCTTGGTTATTAAGATATATCAAACAAAAGCATTGGGCGTTTAATGACTACACCTCATGTATCCCCAAGGATTGGTTCCATGCTACCGGACTAAACCTTTCTATCATGGTTGTTCAGAATAGCGATCCACGCCCACCCTTCTCCTAGCCCCCTCCTTGATCGAACTCTATGATCTTGGATACCTATAGGGCCGAAGAACAAGAAAGAGACACAATTTTTTTCACACATACATGACATTCATTCAAACTCATTCCATCGATCCCTCATATAAACACATCAGGTTGCAAGGCTATTCCTTCACCCATTGCATTGCTGAATTACTCACACGTGGTGACCGGACCACAAAATGAAATCATTTAAGAACACGTCATGACGAAAGCTTTGTTCACAATATGTCTTATAATGGTTGTCAGATGCGATACACGATTACAATTAGGGCTAACTTGGAGGTGGATTATTGCAGTGAGGGAGATGGTGGTGGCTATGGAGATGAGATGGGAAATGACAGCCATTAGGGTTCATGAATGGCTTCTGGTGCAGAGACGAAAGTTTTGCGACTTTCCCTTCGCGATTCTGGTATGGAGTGATGGTGCCATGCACCGGGGGTGGCTTCTGCATAGGAAGCTCAACAATTGTCCCAGCAAGAGGCCCCGCGGGCCCACTAAGGAGGCAAAGCCATGAGAAGGGCCTAGGGCGACCTATATGCAGTTTCGTGACCCTCGTGGACTCCAAGCCAGGAGGGCGGCTGGATAGATCACATCCCCCTCATGTAAAACCTAGCTCCCACCATGTATATAAAGGGGAGCTAGAGACCCTTAGATGCATATATTCTCCCGTAGAACAACTCTTCGTAACAATCTCATCTACACCAATGTACTCCATCGCATGAGGCATCCCTCCACCATGAATAACAATAACAAGCAGAATGTAGGGTTTTACTCTTCGGAGGCCCGAACCTAGGTAACTCGTGCATGCGGGCTCTATCCCAGTACTCCCGGCCATGCAAGGCACCCTACCGAGGGATCTAACGGTTTTTCGCTCCATCATGGGGGCCTTTATAAAAGTGGTTGTGTTGGACGCCACGATGCCGCTCGCACATGGTACGAGCGCGTGCACTCATACCAGATGACATCTTCTGCTCTAGATTGCCTTGGGCGCCACCCACTTGATCTCTTCTTTCTCCATTTTGTGCCTTTCCATGTAAAGGATTGATTCTATCCATATATGTCCCATTTTCCCGTGGAAACAAAATAAAGAGAGAATTTCGTAATTTCTTGCATTCATTAGTCATTAGTGCAAATATTTGAGGGAAATCTCAGATTTAATAAGATAAACCGGTTTAATCAATGGTGCGATGAGTCTAAAAGATGCACTCATCAACCTCCCAACCTTAAACCTTGATCATCCTCGATCAACATAGACAGAAATCCAAACTGTAAGGAATTCAGTTGTTTAAACTAAAATAACAAAAATGCTTGATTCACTTACCATTGGTATGCCTATATAGCCCTCCGCTTCTTCGCCTGAAAGCTTAGTATAGATGTAGCGGTGGCATGGTTATAATGCAAGTGCCAGTGAAGCAAACATAGTCAACACAAAGCTCTTTCTCAACTAGACAAACAACAAAGTAACTTCCATTATATTTACTCTAGTTGACACTTGCTTGTCGGGAACGTGTGAAAGAGAATTTTCTTTCTTGAGCAATGAAAACATAAATTATGGGAGTGTGAAAGGTATGTAAAGACAACATGATACTAGAGTAACTCGCTAATACCCGACCCAAAAATGTCTCCTCATCAAGGGTCTCAAGCAATTCATTTCAATCATTACTTGCTGAAACTTTTGTTCTCTAGTGACGAGATTATGTCAAAGAAATGATACATGCATAGAGTTCCGTTGTGGCTTAAATATGAGTACCATGGACCAATATGTTGCCTCTTTCAGGTTATTTTGATCAGTACTCATTTATTACCACATACACACACTCTTCAAGAGAAAGCTGGATAATATTTGATGTAGGGTTGCCACTATGAACGTTGATAAATTCATAGCCGAAATCGAGGCCAAACTCAGGTGGATCGTTCATTCTAATTATTATTTTTTGAATGAGCACATCATTTAATTTGTCTACACGGAATAAACACCCCATCATCACCTGAATCAATACCTCCATGTCAGCAGGGGCGGATCTCCCGGTAGGGCGCTCGTGCTACCTTGATTTTTGGCGATTCTGTTATATACATACTCCCTCCGTCCTTTAAAGAGTGTACTTCCAACTTTGTTGGAGGGTCAAACTATCTCAAAGTTTGACCGAGTTTGTGCAAAAATATATCAATGTTTATGAAACCAATTAGGGATATGATGAAAGTATATTTTATCATGAATCTATTGATACTAATTTGATGGCATAAATGTTGGTGTATTATTGTATAAATACGGTCAAACATAAAAAAGTCTAACTTTCCAACAAAGTTGGAAGTACATTTTTTAAAGGACGGAGGGAGTATGCATATATACAACCCGATCAATTGCTAAGAGTAAATACGGCTAAAATTCACCGTGAAACGTTTTTGGGCCGTGATGAAACATTGCACCCACCTGGACAAGTTATTGGGCCATAGCAACTAGAAGGTCCCGGGTCAGGGCGGACGCCCTGTTTGCCCGGCCTATGGGCCGAGCCTACTCCTGTACCAGCCTCGCTCGATCCAGTCATCGAGTCATACATTTGTCCATGCCACGCCATGCTTCCCCTCGACATGAACCCTAGCAGCCAGCAGGAGCGACCTTAACAGAGGATACAGAGGAAATGAAGGACATGACAAATTCTTTCTATAACAAATTGTACACGTCGGAGGGGACTAATGACATGGAGAGTGTTCTGGACACAGTACCTTGCAAGGTAGCACCACGGATGAAAAGTAAGCTCAATGCAACGTACACAACAACAGAGATTAAAACAACATTGTTTCAGATGTCTCCGTTAAAGGCCCCTGGGCCGGACGGCTTTCCAGCCCAATTCTTCCAAAAGCATTGGGACATTTGTGGTGAGGCAGTAACAAAGGTGGTACTAAGCATTTTTGAAGGTAAAGAAAGTGCTCATGAATTGAACAGTGCGGTTCTGGTCCTAATACCAAAGGTTAAAAACCCAAAATTATTATCTCAATTTCGTCCTATAAGCCTTTGCAATGTTTTATATAAAATAGCTTCAAAGGTTATAGCTAACCGGTTGAAAAGTATACTTCCAGAGATCATATCTGAGGAGCAGCCGGCCTTTATTCCTGGCCGCCTTATAACATATAATATTATTGCTGCTTATGAATGCTTACACTTTATGAAGAGTGAAAGATCGAGGATGTCGCCTAGAGGGGGGGGTGAATAGGCGTTTTAAAATAATTACGGTTTAGGCTTGAACAAATGCGGAATAAACCTAGCGGTTAATTTGCCAAGCACAAAACCTAAAACAACTAGGCTCACCTATGTGCACCAACAACTTATGCTAAGAAAGATAAGCAACTATGTGATAGCAAGATATATGACAAGAAACAATATGGCTATCACAAAGTAAAGTGCATAAGTAAAGGGCTCGGGTAAGAGATAACCGAGGCACGAGGAGACGATGATGTATCCTGAAGTTCACACCCTTGCGGATGCTAATCTCCGTTTGGAGCGGTGTGGAGGCACAATGCTCCCCAAGAAGCCACTAGGGCCACCGTAATCTCCTCACGCCCTCGCACAATGCAAGATGCCGTGATTCCACTAAGGGACCCTTGAGGGCGGTCACCGAACCCGTACAAATGGCAACCCTTGGGGGCGGTCACCGAACCCGTACACTTTGGCAACCCTTGGGGGCGGTCACCGGTACCCGTCAAATTGCTCGGGGCGATGTCCACAACCTAATTGGAGACCCCGACGCTTGCCCGGAGCTTTACACCACAATGATTGAACTCCGAACACCAACAACCGTCCAGGGCGCCCAAGCACCCAAGAGGAACAAGCTCAAGGGTACCAAGCACCCAAGAGTAATAAGCTTCTCAACTTGTAACTTCCATGTATCACGTGGAGAACTCAAACCGATGCACCAAATGCAATGGCAAGGGCACACGGAGTGCCCAAGTCCTTCTCTCTCAAAACCCACCGAAGCAACTAATGCTAGGAAGGAAAATGAGAGGAAGAACAAGAAAGAGAACACCAAGAACTCCAAGATCTAGATCCAAGGGGTTCCCCTCACATAGAGGAGGAAGTGATTGGTGGAAATGTGGATCTAGATCTCCTCTCTCTTTTCCCTCAAAAACTAGCAAGAATCCATGGAGGGATTGAGAGTTAGCAAGCTCGAAGAAGGTCAACAATGGGGGAAGAACACGAGCTCAAAGGATAAGGTACAAAGGGGGAGAAGACCCCCTTTTATAGGAGGGGGAAAGATCCAACCGTTATCCCCCACTCAGCCCCGCAGAGAGCGGTACTACCGCGGAGGCAGGGCGGTACTACCGCTCATAAGCAGTACTACAGCTCCCCTTCAGTGGTACTGCCGCGCCAGAAGAAAAGGGGCTGGGGCTGGGACCCAGAGCGATACTACCGTGGAGGCAGGGCGGTACTACCGCTAATAAGCGGTACTACCGCCACTACTACCGCAGCAAGTGCCGCAAAACCCGACACGAGAAAAAGCACACTTGAGTCGAGGCGGTAGGAGCACGGAGCCGCAACGGTACTACTGCTGAGACCATCAAGCGGTACTACCGCTCCGAGGAGCGGTACTACCGCTGTGGCCAGCGGTACTACCGCTGCGGAGCGGTACTGCCGCTTGAGACTCCTCAGCGGTACTACCGCTGGGTACCATGGTACTACCGCTGGGACCCTGACAAAAGCCACACTCAAGAAAATCAGAACTGCCATAACTTCTGCATATGAGCTCCGAATTGAGCAAACTCAAGCTTGTTGAAAACAAGACGACGAGTAGCATCAAAACAGCGACTGGTTATAGTAAGAAGAGGCAGGGGAGGAATGCCAACAAATAGAGGAGTGAAACCTCCAACCGAGAAGAACCGGCAAAACCTCCAACATCGAAAACATCATAGAAGAAGCATGCGAACTCCGTTTTCGATGAACTCAAGCTTGTCATCAAGATGACCATAAGCTCTAAGACTCACAAAGAGAACCAAACAAGAACCAAGAAAGATGATGCAAGGATGCAATGGTTTGAGCTCTCTACGAACGATACGATCAAGCTACTCATCGAGAGCCCCCCTTGATAGTACGGCAATCGATCCTATAACCCGGTCTCCCAACTACCATCATGAGACCGGTAAAATAGAAAACCTATCAAGGGCAAACCTTTGCCTTGCACATGGTCCACTTGAGCTAGATGATGACGATCTTGACTTCCTCAAGTTGGACCACCTTTCTTGATTGTGTTGGCACGATGAAGACTAGATGATTGCTCCCCCATAGACCACTATGGATGAGCCACTCTTCGGCACATCTTCACAAGTCCATTGTCACCACAATGGTCGGCAAGCTTCAAGCACTTGATCTCTTCGCGATGATCCACTTGAACTTGCACACGGCAATCTTGATGACGATCACCACTTGATGTCATCCTCTCCATGGGTTGAGAGATATCTTCCTCTTGACACAAGCCCATGAACATGTACCTAACCCCACGTAGAACTCTCACATAGACCATGGGTTAGTACACAAAGCACAATGGACAATGCTTACCAAGCCATGGGATCACTTGATCCCTCTCGGTACATCTTCTATGCTTTGTGAGTTGATCAACTTGATTCACTCTTGACTTAGTCTTGATCAACCTTGAATCTTTCCAACTCTCTTTGTTTGGATGATGTCTTGAAGGTAAACATGAATGATCACACAATCTTCTTCTTCAAGACATGCTTGCAATAAGCTCAACTCTCAAATGACCAATCTTTGGATAATTCCTTGAATAGCACCTTGGTCGACACAAACTTTTCTTGAAACCAACACATGTACTACAAGAAAAGCCTATGGACAAAACCTTCAAACTCAAGGCAACCATTAGTCCATAGAGATTGTCATCAATTTCCAAAACCAAACATGGGGGCACCGCATGTTCTTTCAAAGAGGAACAAAGCCCAGAAACATAGACATTGTGCATTAAAGTTGGATATGATGAAGGCATATGACACAGTAGAGTGGGGTTATTTGAGAGCTATCATGTTCAAGTTGGGTTTCCAGGAGAGGTGGGTAAACATTGTCATGAGTATGGTCACATCAGTATCTTTCTCAGTCATGTTCAATGGACAACGGCTTGATAATTTTAATCCAACACAAGGTATCCGTCAGGGGGATCCTATCTCACCCTATTTGTTTTTGCTGGCAGCAGAGGGCCTTTCGTGCCTTTTGAAATCCAGAGTTCACTCATCTAGCCTTGGTGGCATACAGGTGGCCACATCGGCTCCGCCGGTGAAGCATTTGTTGTTTGCTGATGACAGCCTGCTGTTTTTTAAAGCATCAACGGAGGGGGCTGAGGAAGTTTCCCACTTGCTGGAAAGTTATGCAAATGCTTCAGGACAAAGGATGAATAAGGATAAATCCTCAATTTTCTTTAGCAAAGGCTGTCCAGAAAGTGTGAGAGCATCTGTTAAAGCTATCCTTAATGTACCAAACGAGCAGTTAAATGAGAAATATTTGGGTATGTCGTCAGATGTAGGAGTTTCAAAAAATGGTTCTTTCAAGTACCTAAAGGACCGTCTATGGGAAAAAAATACAAGGGTGGATGGAGAAAGTTTTGTCGGCAGCAGGCAAAGAGGTTCTGATTAAATCCATTGCCCAAGCAATTCCGGTTTACTCGATGGCATGTTTTAAACTCCCTAGGGGGTTGTGTTAGAGCTTAACCTCAATGATCAAGGCTTTCTGGTGGGGCAGCAAGAGAGGTAAGAGGAAACCCTATTGGGTATCTTGAGATACGATGAGCATGCTGAAGTACATGGGAGGTTTGGGTTTCTGGGATTTTGAGATTTTCAATTTGGCTCTCTTAGCACGGCAGGCGTGGAGAATTCTGGAGCAACCTGAGTCTCTGAGTGCGAGAATATTGAAGGGAGTTTACTATCCAAGCTCAGACTTTCTCAATGCTGAACTGGGGAACCATCCCTCACAAATCTGGAGGTCGGTAATGGAGGGTCGTGATGTGCTAAAATAGGGTCTAATCAAGAGAATTGGCAATGGAAGCTCCACTAGCATTTGGGACATGAACTGGATCCCACGACCTGAGAATATGCGACCTATTGTTTCTCTTATTCAGAACCCACCACTGATGGTGGCTGAGCTATTGGATCCTTTGAATGCATGCTGGGATGTTCAACTAATTCAACAAATCTTTCTGCCGAATGATGCTTTAGCTATACTTCAGATTCCGGTGTGCACACGTAATATGGATGATTTTTGGTCGTGGGGTTTTGAGAAGAATGGGTTGTTCACGGTATGGTCTGCGTACAAGATGATTGTAGCTACAAAGAAGAGGAGAGAGGATTGGCTGGACGAGCGACCGGGCCCTTCAAACACAGCCCAGAATGAAAAGTCATGGGAGATGCTCTGGCATGTTGCAGTACCAGCGAAAATCAGGAGCTTCTTATAGAGGCTAGCTCATAATTCAATTCCCAGAGAAGATATCAGGAACCAGAGAAATATGTCGACACATGACAGATGCTATGTGTGTGGCATGACAGATTCATGGAAGCATAGCTTGATTGAATGTAGCATGGCGAGATGCGTATGGGCTTTGGTGGATCCGGAGCTACTAGAACATATGATTGAAACAACGGAACCAACGGCACGCTCTTTGCTGTTCTCGATGATGGAAGTGCTAAGTCACGACGAGATGACACGGATGGGTGTTACGCTTTGGGCAGTCTGGTATGCACGAAGAAAGTTCATACATGAGGGCCTAAACCAGAGTCCACTGTCGACACACCTTTTTGTGACCAGATTCATAGCTGAACTTGATCAGTTAAAGGAGCCACCAGCCCCACATGCGATTATGAACTGTGATGCAAATCGCTTTCCGTGGGTCATGCCAGCGGAGGGGTGTGCAAAAATAAATGCCGATGGGGGTATTTCCCTAGACCACAATGTAGGTGTTGTTGCTGCTATATGTCGTGATCGGGAAGGTAATTATATGGGGTCGTCTATTCTGGTTGTACAAGGAGCAACTGATCCAGCTACAGTAGAAGCTTTGGCATGTCGGGAAGCTCAAGCGTTGGCGAGGGATTTGAGCTTGCAGCATATTTAGGTGGCTTCAGATTGCAAGCAGGTCATCTCACATATAAAGCAAGGAGTCGGAGGCAATTATGGAAGTATTATTAGAGAGGTGACTGAAACTTCCAGAGTTTTCATGGCTTGTAATTTTATGCTTGAACCTAGATCTTCAAACCTTGAAGCTCATAGGTTAGCTAGGTATGGTGTTACTCTTTCTTTAGGGAGACACATATGGTTGCGGCATCCTCATGATGCTGATATTATCCCTGTAAACATTCTAACCATGCAATAAAGACCTAGCTATCCTTTCTAAAAAAAGGAGCGACCTGCGTTTGCGGCGGACAGCGGGAGGGCTGAGCACGTGTTGGAGGCCGACGACCAGCAGGAGCGAGCATGGACGTGATCGCTTACGTTACGTGTGTTTCCGGCGGCAAGCAGGAGCTCACTGCGAAGTGAGGCCGACGGCTAGAAGGCATGAACGGAAAGGAAAAATGGCTAGCAAAGACGAAGGAGAGCGGTAATTTGTTTTTGAATTTATTGTCATTTCTTTAAATAATGGTCTCACAATCTATAACTACCATGCAGTGATTAGTGGGATTTTTTGTGATGAATAAAGATTAATGCTTCGACTGTTTCCTATTTAGACCTGATCGAATGGATGGCACCAAGTGACACATGTGGTAAGCAATTCAAATTATTCAAAAAGAATGGATGACAAACTTGGTTACGGGGTTTCTTCAAATTAATTGGATACGGCAATTGAAAAAATGCAATCACGGTGTACTCAATTTTTTTTTTGAATCATAAAGCTATGCTTAAGAGTTCGCCCCAAAAAAGCTGCCCTACTAATGGCATTGCCTCAGAGACACGGCCGGGGCGGTGTCCGCCACAACTCTCTCATTGTTTTTTTGTGTCCACTTTGGATACCTTGGCTGCCTCGGCAAATAAGTTTTTTTCTTTTTGCAAATTTGAATCTTGTATTAGTCAAACGCCATCATGATTACAATCGGACCTAGCAAGCTCCGCAGCTTTAGGAGGACCAAAACCTAAACCATGTCATAGTTCAACCTTTCATCCTTGCAAAGATATCCAAACAATTGCTAACTTTATTTTTAGGACCTATGAATATAATTAATACTAGTCTCACGAAGACTCATCAAATGCTTTACCAGAGAACATAAATACCTCCTCCCAACGTAAATCTCTGTATGTGATGTGCTTGTGTCCGTCGCCATTGAGCTATTCTTCTTGTCCTTTTTGGAGTGTGTATTTTTTTTCCCCAATCACATTACTCGGTATATACATTTAGTTGCATACAATGGCAACAAAGAAGACGTACACCAGAAAGAACAGAAGAAAAAAGAGCGGATACAAGGTGGAACAAGAATGCGGTGTGGATCAAACACGACACACAAGCTTCCCATTTCCTCCTCTACATCGGTTTCCCCCCGAGGAAAACGAAGGAAGCCTACCCGAGCAAGAATCAAGAAAGCCGTAGAAGAAGCCAGGGCGTCGCATGCATGCAGGAGCCGCCGGCCTGTCCCGATCATCTGTTCTCGTCGCCGAGCGACGAGGGGCTCCTCCAGAAGCCGGCGCCGTAGAACCTCGACCACACCTCCTTCTCCGTCTCCCCCGCCTCCTCCTCCGGCGGCTGACCCGCGGGCCAGACCACCGCCGCGTCGCCGGGCCCGGCCACGGTGCCGTCGTCGACGAGCAGCTCGTACATGTCCACCGCCTGCCCCGCAGAGGCCGAGCGGCGGCGCCGGCGCGCCCGGACCGCGCGCCGGCAGAGCGCGGCAGGCGCGCGGACCGTGGCGAGCACGACGACCTCCACCATGACGCAGGGGAAGCAGCAGCACACGGCGGCGCACCCGGCCGCCGTGCCGCCGGCCACCTCGCCGCAGCGGGGCTGCCTGCCGCTGCGGCTGATCGCCTCGCTGTCGCAGCGCTGGTGGCCGTGCGCATGCGGCTGCGGGTGGCTGTGC
This sequence comes from Triticum urartu, assembly GCF_003073215.2. NCBI lineage: Eukaryota > Viridiplantae > Streptophyta > Magnoliopsida > Poales > Poaceae > Triticum > Triticum urartu. Next base: position 536,332,930 of record NC_053026.1, on the reverse strand, counting down.
GAGCGGCGCGGCTGGAAGGCCGCGGACCGCCTGAGCGGGGGCTTGGGAGCGTCCTGCGCCCTCGCCGCCGCGACGGCCACGGAGGTGGCGGGGGCGGAGGCCTCCGAGCGGTGGCGGGGCTTGCTAGAGTGGGTGGTGGCCATGGCTTGGCTTGCCTGGGCGAGTCGTTCGCGCGCGGGTGGCCTTAGAGCTGCCGCGGCGGCCACCACGTGGAACACCCGCCGAAGAAAATAGTACGTGCGCTCGGCGGGAGGGGAAGCTTAAAGCGTGGGTGGATGACGAGGGCCGCGCTTAAATGGGTGCTGCGGCTCGGGCGGCCATCGCGGCGGCGAAACCGGCCGGCCTCTCTCACCATTATTGGGGCGGGGCAGACAGGAAGGCGGAAACGGAAAGGCGCCACGGAGCGGAGCAGAGCAGAGCAGCAGACATGCGTGCGTCCATGCACGAGCGCGCACGTTTCGTGGGAGAAGCCGGCCAGCCAAACTTCTGCGCGAATCTCTACCGTCGCGAGCCCGGCAGCAACGTGGCGCGGACGGAATGTTGGGCAGCGACACTGTTTGCTTGCTATGCTCTGCGCCCGTATTACCACGACGGCACCGATCGACCAAATCTTTCGGTTGCACGATCGAACCCCCGTGCCGCATGCGGTGTCGTCTCGTCTCTCGCATCCTCGTGCACTTTGCGTCCGATTCTCGTGCGGTTTTCCCTTTGATGTATTTTTCGGGATCGGTTTTAGAGCATCTTCAATGGCTGCCCTATTTTAAAGCATCAAAAGTTGACGGAGTAAAAAATTTGGAAATGGCTAGTGATAAGTCGACTAAAATTTCAATCTAAGTCAGTCTTCAGTCGTTGGATGAAAAACACGCGCTTCTTCAACTTCCAGACCACCTTAGAATTTTCATTTTGCCAATACCGATCCTCGGGTTTGCGCCTAGGGGGTGATCTTGATGCTTTTCCATTAGTTAGCTGATAAAGACTTTTCTCTTCACTCTTCTTTTGATATTTATCTAATAATTGTGCAAAAGTGACTTTGGATTTCTTGCACTTGTGCTTATTGCGGCATTTATCTTCTTTGTCTTGACTTGCATCGATCTTTGGATTTTCTTGTTGTCCCCCAGTCCTTTGTGTCTTCATTGTAGCTTTGATGAAATTCTCGCCCTCAAGATTATATTCATTGTGCTCTTCAACAACTTGGTTACTTGAAAGCTTGATCCCATCATCTATAGTTTTTACCTTCTCTTTAAATGGATCGGCTTGAAGCAGCCGATGCAAAAATATTTTGCCGTCGGGACCAATTGGAATAGACTCATCATCTTTTGGTGTCTCAACAAATTTCAATCGTCCTTTATCAATGACCGATTTAACTATTTGACGAAACATGTTACAATCTTTAATACTATGTTTGAACGAATCATGCAACTTACAATACATTTGTCCGTGGATATATGGCTTGGCATGGTGATCAAGAATTCTAATGTAATTATTTTTTAACAACAAATCAAAGATTTGATCACACATATTTGAATCGAAGGTATACCTTTTGTTTTCTAGCCGATCTTGGTGTGTGAATGACTTTGGAGGTAAGCAAACGAATGATTCAGATTAGAATCTCCCCATTCGGCTATGCATTGTGTTTTGCGCTCTATTTCCAATGTCTTTGGATATGATATAATATTAGCATCGGATTCTCAAAAGAATTTAACCTTAGCTTTAAACTTCTAAAATCAAAGTAGTTAGAACATACATGTCTCAATTGAGACCATGCGTAAGCCAAGTATGAAGCAAGCAAAGCTATCCAATTAGATATGAACTTTAAATAAAGTAATGAGAAAAGTTTTGGCTTCAATAATATGTCACTATCGGTCTCTTTGAATGGTAGAATGTATTGACCGATATCCTTTCTAAGAATTTTATTGCTATCGATCTCTTTGAGTGGCACAATGTATTGACCGACATGCTTTGTAACAATTTTATTGCTAACAAGTAAATTACCCTTCAGCATTGGTCTTTCAAAATTACTTATGAGAATTTTTCTTACAGAAGCATCAACAATAAAGTTATGACCAAATCGTAAGATAGGTAAATCACTTGCTAGACATACCTCTTCAAATACATTGGGAGAGCATGATGGTTGCTTTACTTGAACGATATCTTGTTCCTCTTTCGAATAGCTCCCCAACACCTTGTCGTCCTATTTTTCTAGAACAGATTCAGCATACATAATATTTGATTCGGTCTTTTCAATAACCGAATTAACTTTGTTATCTGAATCACCACTCTGTTGGGGAACGTAGCAGAAATTTAAATTTTCTACGCATCACCAAGATCAATCTATGGAGTAATCTAGCAACGAGGGGAAGGAGAGTGCATCTACATACCCTTGTAGATCGCTAAGCGGAAGCGTTCAAGTGAACGGGGTTGATGGAGTCGTACTCGTCGTGATTCAAATCACCAATGATCCTAGTGCCGAACGGACGGCACCTCTGCGTTCAACACACGTACAGCCCGGTGACGTCTCCTACGCCTTGATCCAGCAAGGGGAGAAGGAGAGGTTGGGGAAGACTCCATCCAGCAGCAGCACGACAGCGTGGTGGTGGTGGAGGAGCGCGGGACTCCAGCAGGGCTTCGTCAAGCACTACGAGAGACGAGGAGGAAGAGAGGTAGGGCTGCGCCAACAGGGAGAGGATCTCGTGTGTCTTGCAGCCTCCAATACCTCAAGTATATATAGGGGAAGGGGAGGGGCTGCGCCCCCACCTAGGGTTCCCTCCCTACGGGTGGCGGCAGCCCCCAAATCCCATCTGGGTGGCGGCCATAAGGGGGAGAGGGGGAGGCGCACCTGGGGTGGGCCTTAGGGCCCATCTGCCCTAGGGTTTGCCCCCCTCCCCTCTTGGAGGCGCCTTGGGCCTTGGTGGGAGGCGCCCCAGCCCACCTAGGGGCTGGTCCCTTCCCACTATTGGCCCATGTAGGCCTCCGGGGCTGGTGGCCCCACCTGGTGGACCCCCGGACCCCTCCGGTGGTCCCGGTACACTACCGGTGATGCCCGGAACACTTCCGGTGGCCAAAACCATACTTCCTATATATCAATCTTTACCTCCGGACCATTCCGGAACTCCTCGTGACGTCCGGGATCTCATTCGGGACTCCGAACAACATTCGGTAACCGTGTACATACTTTCCCTATAACCCTAGCGTCATCGAACCTTAACTGTGTAGACCCTACGGGTTCGGGAAACATGTAGACATGACCAAGACACCTCTCCGGTCAATAACCAACAGCGGGATCTGGATACTCATGTTGGCTCCCACATGCTCCACGATGATCTCATCGGATGAACCACGATGTCAAGGACTTAATCAATCCCGTATACAATTCCCTTTGTCTAGCGGTACGATACTTGCCCGAGATTCGATCGTCGGTATCCCGATACCTTGTTCAATCTCGTTACCGGCAAGTCTCTTTACTCGTTCCGTAACACATCATCCCGTGATAAACTCCTTGATCACATTGTGCACATTATGATGATGTCCTACCGAGTGGGCCCAGAGATACCTCTCCGTTTACACGGAGTGACAAATCCCAGTCTCGATTCGTGCCAACCCAACAGACACTTTCAGAGATACCTGTAGTGTACCTTTATAGCCACCCAGTTACGTTGTGACGTTTGGCACACCCAAAGCACTCCTACGGTATCCGGGAGTTGCACAATCTCATGGTCTAAGGAAATGATACTTGACATTAGAAAAGCTTTAGCATACGAACTACATGATCTTGTGCTAGGCTTAGGATTGGGTCTTGTCCATCACATCATTCTCCTAATGATGTGATCCCATTATCAATGACATCCAATGTCCATGGTCAGGAAACCGTAACCATCTATTGATCAACGAGCTAGTCAACTAGAGGCTTACTAGGGACATGGTGTTGTCTATGTATCCACACATGTATCTGAGTTTCCTATCAATACAATTCTAGCATGGATAATAAACGATTATCATGAACAAGGAAATATAATAATAACCAATTTATTATTGCCTCTAGGGCATATTTCCAACAGTCTCCCACTTGCACTAGAGTCAATAATCCAGTTCACATCGATATGTGATTAACACTCAAGGTCACATCCCCATGTGACTAACACCCAAAGAGTTCTGGGTTTGATCATGTTAAGCTTGTGAGAGAGGTTTCAGTCAACGGGTCTGCAGCATTCAGATCCGTATGTACTTCGCAAATTTCTATGTCATCTTGTAGATGCAACTACTACGCTACATTTGGAGCCATTTCAAATAGCTGTTCTACTTGGAGCTATTCTAAATTGTTGCTCCATTATACGTATCCGGTATCTCTACTCAGAGCTATCCGGATAGGTGTTAAGCTTGCATCGACGTAACTCTTTACGTCGAACTCTTTATCACCTCCATAACCGAGAAACATATCCTTATTCCTCTAAGGATAATTTAGACCGCTATCTGGTGATCTACTCCTAGATCACCTTTGTACCCTCTTGCCAAATGTGGCAAGGCACACATCAGGTGTGGTACTCAGCATGGCATACCGTATGGAGCCTATGACAAAAGCATAGGGGACGACCTTCGTCCTTCCTCTTTCTTCTGCCGTGGTCGAGCTTTAAGTCTTAACTTCATACCTTACAACTCAGGCAAGAACTCCTTCTTTGACTGATCCATCTTGAACACCTTCAAGATCATGTCAAGGTATGTGCTCATTTGAAAGTACCATTAAGCGTTTTGATCTATCCTTATAGATCTTGATGCTCAATGTTCAAGTAGCTTAATCCAGGCTTTCCATTGAAAAACACTTTCCAAATAACCCTATATGCTTTCCAGAAATTCTACGTCATTTCTGATCAACAATATGTCAACAACATATACTCATCAGAAATTCTATAGTGCTCCCACTCACTTCTTTGGAAATACAAGTTTCTCATAAACTTTGTATACACCCAAAAACTTTGATCATCTCATCAAAGCATACATTCCAACTCCGAGATGCTTACTCTAGTCCTTAGAAGTATTGCTGGAGCTTTGCATACTTGTTAGCATCTTTCAGGATTGACAAAACCTTCCGGTTGTATCACATACAACCTTTCCTCAAGAAAATCGTCGAGGAAACAATGTTTTGACATCCTATCTGCAAGATTTCATAAATAATGCAGTAATCGCTAATATAATTCCAACAGACTCTTAGCATCGCTACGAGTGAGAAAGTCTCATCGTAGTCAACTCCTTGAACTTGTCGGAAAACATCTTAACGACAAGTCGAGCTTTCTTAATGGTGATACTTACCATCATTGTCCGTCTTCCTTTTAAAGTCCATATGTACCTAACAGCCTTACGACCATCAAGTAGTTCTTCCAAAGTCTACACTTTGTTTTCATATATGGATCCTCTCTCGGATTCTATGGCCTCGAGCCATTTTGGAATCCAGGCCCACCATCGCTTCTCCATAGCTCGTAGGTTCATTGTTGTCTAGCAACATGACTTCCAAGACAGGATTAAGTACCATTCTGAAGTAGTACGCATCCTTGTCATCCCACGAGGTTTGGTAGTGACTTGATCTGAAGTTCCATGATCACTATCATAAGCTTCCACTTCAATTGGTGTAGGTGCCGCAGGAATAACTCCCTGTGCCCTGCCACACACTAGTTGAAGAGACAGTTCAATAACCTCATCAAGTCTCCACCATCCTCCCACTCAATTCTTTCAAGAGAAACTTTTCCTCGGGAAAGGACCCGATTCTAGAAACAATCCCTTATTGCTTTCGGATCTGAGACATGAGGTACACCCAACTGTTTTTGGGTGTCCTATGAAGATGCATTTATCTGCTTTGGGTTCGAGCTTGTCAGCCTGAAACTTTTCACATAAGCGTCGCAGCCCCAAACCTTTTAACAAATGACAGCTTAGGTTTCTCTAAACCATAGTTCATACGGTGTCATCTCATCGGAATTACGTGGTGCGCTATTTAAAGTGAATGTGGTTGTCTCTAATGCCTAACCCATAAACTATCGTGGTAATTCGATAAGAGACATCATGGTATGCATCATATCCAATAGGGTGCAGTTATGATGTTCGGACACACCATCATACTATGGTGTTTCAGGCTGTATTAGTTGTGAAACAATTTCCACAATGTCTTAATTCTGTGCCAAACTCGTAATTCAGATATTCATCTCTATGATCATATCATAGATATTTTATCCTCTTGTCACGACGATCTCTCACCTTCACCCTGAAATTACTTGAACCTTTCAATAATTCAGACTCGTGATTCATCAAGTAAATATACTCAACATCTACTCAAATCATCTGTGAAGTAAGAACATAACGATATCCACTACACGCCTCAGCACTCATTGGACTGCACACATCAAAATGTATTACTTCCAACAAGTTGCTTTCTAGTTCCATTTTACTGAAAACGAGGCTTTCAGTCATCTTGCCCCATGTGGTATGATTTGCATGTCTCAAGTGATTCAAAATCAAGTGAGTCCAAACGGTCCATTTGCATGGAGTTTTTCTTCATGCATATACACCAATAGACATGGTTTCGCATGTCTCAAACTTTTCAAAAAAAGTGAGCCCAAAGATCCATCAACATGGAGCTTCTTCATGCGTTTTATACCGATATGAGCTTACGTGGTAGTGCACAAGTAGGTGGTACTATCATTACTATCTTATATCTTTTGGCATGAACAATGTGTATCACTACGATCGAGATTCAATAAACCATTTCATTTTAGGTGCAAGACCATTGAAGGTATTATTCAAATAAACAGAGTAACCATTATTCTCCTTAAATGAATAACCGTATTGCGATAGACATAATCCAATCATGTCTATGCTCAATGCAAACACCAATCTCGATGGTAGAGGGAGCGTGCGATGCTTGATCACATCAAGCTTGGGAAAAACTTCCAACACATATCGCCAGCTCACCTTTAGCTAGTCTCCGTTTACTCCGCAGCCTTTTATTTCGAGTTTACTAACACTTAGCAACCGAACCGGTATCTAATACCATGGTGCTACTAGGAGTACTAGTAAAGTACACATTAACACAATGTATATCCAATATACTTCTATCGACCTTGCCAGCCTTCTCATCTACCAAGTATCTAGGGTAATTCTGCTCCAGTGGCTGTTCCCCTTATTACAGAAGCACTTAGTCTCGGGTTTGGGTTCAACCTTGGGTTTCTTCACTAGAGCAGCAGCTGATTTGCCGTTTCATGAAGTATCCCTTCTTGCCCTTGCCCTTCTTGAAACTAGTGGTTTCACCAACCATCAACAATTGATGCTCCTTCTTGATTTCTACTTTTGTGGTGTCAAACATCGCGAATATCTCAAGGATCATCATATATGTCCCTGATATATTATAGTTCATCACGAAGCTCTAAGCAGCTTGGTGGTAATGACTTCGGAGAAACATCATTATCTCATCTGGAAGATCAACTCCCACTCGATTCAAATGATTGTTGTACTCAGACAATCTGAGCACAAGCTTCAACAATTGAGCTTTTCTCCCTTAGTTTGCAGGCTAAGAAAATCGTCGGAGGTCTTATACCTCTTGACGTGGGCACGAGCTGAAATCCCAATTTCAGCCCTCGAAACATCTCATATGTTTTGCGACGTTTCAAAACGTCTTCGGTGCCTCAACTCTAAACCGTTTAACTGAACTATCACGTAGTTATCAAAATGTGTATGTCAGATGTTCGCAACATCCACACGACATTCGAGGTTCAGCACACTGAGCGGTGCATTAAGGACATAAGCCTTCTATGAAGCAATGAGGACAATCCTCAGTTTTACGGACCTAGTCCGCATAATTGCTACTATCAACTTCAACTAAATTTTCTCTAGGAACATATCAAACAGTAGAACTGAAGCGCGAGCTACGACATAATTTGCGAAGACCTTTTGACTATGTTCAGGATAATTAAGTTCATCTTATGAACTCCCACTCAGATAGACATCCCTCCAGTCATCTAAGTATAACATGATCCGAGTTAACTAGGCCGTGTCCGATCATCACGTGAGACGGACTAGTCAACATCGGTGAACAATCTTCATGTTGATCGTATCTTCTAATAACGACTCATGTCGAACCTTTCGGTCTTCCTGTGTTCCGAGGCCCATGTTCTGTACATGCTAGGCTCGTCAAAGTCAACCTAAGTGTTTGCATGTGTAAATCTGTCTTACACCCGTTTTGTAATGTGAACGTTGAAATCTATCACACCCGATCTTCACGTGGTGGCTTCGAAAACAAACGAACTGTTCGCAACGTTGCAGTTAGGGGGAACACTTTCTTGAAATTATATGAGGGATCATCTTATTTAACTACCGTCGTTAAGTACAAGATGCAAAAACCATGGATAAACATCAACAATGGCAATCATAATAATAGTGACATGATATGGCCCAATATCACATAGCTCTTTGATCTCCATCCTTGGGGCTCCATGATCATCTTGTCACCGGCATGACACCATGATCTCCATCATCATGATCTCCATCATCGTGTCTCCATGAAGTTGCTCGCCAACTATTACTTCTACTACTATGGCTAACACGTTTAGCAATAAAGTAAAGTAATTTACATGGCGTTTCTCAATGACACGCAGGTCATACAAAAAATAAAGACAACTCCTATGGCTCCTGCTGGTTGTCATACTCATCGACATGCAAGTCGTGATTCCTATTACAAAAACATGATCTCATACATCACATATATATATATCATTCATCACATCCTTTGGCCATATCACATCACAAAACACTTGCTGCAAAAACAAGTTAGACGTCCTCTAATTGTTGTTGCAACTTTTTTACGTGGCTGCTATAGGTTTCTAGAAAGAACATTTCTTACCTACGCCAAAACCACAACGTGAATTGCCAATTTCTATTTACCCTTCATAAGGACCCTGTTCATCGAATCCGATCCGACTAAAGTGGGAGAGACAGACACCCGCCAGCCACCTTATGCAACTAGTGCATGTCAGTCGGCGGAACCGGTCTCACGTAAGCGTACGTGTAAGGTTGGTCCGGGCCGCTTCATCCCACGATTCCGCCGAATCAAGATAAGACTAGTAACGGCAAGATAATTAACAATATCGACGCCCACAATTACTTTGTGTTCTACTCGTGCATAGTAACTACGCATAGACCTAGCTCATGATGCCACTATTGGGGAATGTAGCAGAAATTCAAAATTTTCTACGCATCACCAAGATCAATCTATGGAGTAATCTAGCAACGAGGGGAAGGAGAGTGCATCTACATACCCTTGTAGATCGCTAAGCGGAAGCGTTCAAGTGAACGGGGTTGATGGAGTCGTACTCGTCGTGATTCAAATCACCGATGATCCTAGTGCCGAATGGACGGCACCTCTGTGTTCAACACACGTACAGCCCGGTGACGTCTCCTACTCCTTGATCCAGCAAGGGGAGAAGGAGAGGTTGGGGAAGACTCCATCCAGCAGCAGAACGACGGCGTGGTGGTGGTGGAGGAGCGCGGGACTCCAGCAGGGCTTCGCCAAGCACTACGAGAGATGAGGAGGAAGAGAGGTAGGGCTGCGCCAAGAGGGAGAGGATCTCGTGTGTCTTGCAGCCTCAAATACCTCAAGTATATATAGGGGAAGGGGAGGGGCTGCGCCCCCACCTAGGGTTCCCTCCCTAGGGGTGGCGGCAGCCCCCAGATACCAACTGGGTGGCGGCCACAAGGGGGAGAGGGGGAGGCGCACCTGGGGTGGGCCTTAGGGCCCATCTGCCCTAGGGTTTGCCCCCTCCCCTCTTGGAGGCGCCTTGGGCCTTGGTGGGAGGCGCCCCAGCCCATAGGTGGAAGGGGTTTGCCCCCTCCCCTCTTGGAGGCGCCTTGGGCCTTGGTGGGAGGCGCCCCAGCCCATAGGTGGAAGGGGTTTTCCCCCTCCCCTCTTGGAGGCGCCTTGGGCCTTGGTGGGAGGCGCCCCAGCCCACCTATGGGCTGGGGCGCCTCCCACCAAGGCCCAAGGCGCCTCCAAGAGGGGAGGGGGCAAACCCTAGGGCAGATGGGCCCTAAGGCCCACCCCAGGTGCGCCTCCCCCTCTCCCCCTTGTGGCCGCCACCCAGATGGGATCTGGGGGCTGCCGCCACCCCTAGGGAGGGAACCCTAGGTGGGGGAGCAGCCCCTCCCCTTCCCCTATATATACTTGAGGTATTTGAGGCTGCAAGACACACGAGATCCTCTCCCTCTTGGCGCAGCCCTACCCCTCTTCCTCCTCGTCTCTCGTAGTGCTTGGCGAAGCCCTGCTGGAGTCCCGCGCTCCTCCACTACCACCACGCCGTCGTTCTGCTGCTGGATGGAGTCTTCCCCAACCTCTCCTTCTCCCCTTGCTGGATCAAGGCGTAGGAGACGTCACCGGGCTGTACGTGTGTTGAACGCGAAGGTGCCGTCTGTTCGGCACTAGGATCATCGGTGATTTGAATCACGACGAGTACGACTCCATCAACCCCGTTCACTTGAATGCTTCCGCTTAGCAATCTACAAGGGTATGTAGATGCACTCTCCTTCCTCTTGTTGCTAGATTACTCCATAGATTGATCTTGGTGATGCGTAGAAAATTTTGAATTTCTGCTACGTTCCCCAACAGTGGCATCGTGAGCTAGGTCTATGTGTAGTTACTATGCACGAGTAGAACACAAAGTAGTTGTGGACGTTGATATTGTCAATTATCTTGCCGTTACGAGTCTTATCTTGATTCGGCGGCATCGTGGGATGAAGCGGCCCGGACCAACCTTACACGTACGCTTACGTGAGACCGGTTCCGCCGACTGACATGCACTAGTTGCATAAGGTGGCTGGCGGGGGTCTGTCTCTCCCACTTTAGTCGGATCGGATTCGATGAACAGGGTCCTTATGAAGGGTAAATAGAAATTGGCAATTCACGTTGTGGTTTTGGCGTAGGTAAGAAATGTTCTTTCTAGAAACCTATAGCAGCCACGTAAAAAAGTTGCAACAACAATTAGAGGACGTCTAACTTGTTTTTGCAGCAAGTGTTTTGTGATGTGATATGGCCAAAGGATGTGATGAATGATATATATATATGTGATGTATGAGATCATGTTTTTGTAATAGGAATCACGACTTGCATGTCGATGAGTATGACAACCAGCAGGAGCCATAGGAGTTGTCTTTATTTTTTGTATGACCTGCGTGTCATTGAGAAACGCCATGTAAATTACTTTACTTTATTGCTAAACGTGTTAGCCATAGTAGTAGAAGTAATAGTTGGCGAGCAACTTCATGGAGACACGATGATGGAGATCATGATGATGGAGATCATGGTGTCATGCCGGTGACAAGATGATCATGGAGCCCCAAGATGGAGATCAAAGGAGCTATATGATATTGGCCATATCATGTCACTATTATTTGATTGCATGTGATGTTTATCATGTTTTTGCATATTGTTTACTTAGAACGACGGTAGTAAATAAGATGATCCCTCATAATAATTTCAAGAAAGTGTTCCCCCTAACTGTGCACCATTGCGACAGTTCGTTGTTTCGAAGCACCACGTGATGATAGGGTGTGATAGATTCCAACGTTCACATACAACGGGTGTAAAACAGATTTACACATGGAAACACTTAGGTTGACTTGACGAGCCTAGCATGTACAGACATGGCCTCGGAACACAGAAGACCGAAAGGTCGAACATGAGTCGTATAGAAGATACGATCAACATGAAGATGTTCACCGATGTTGACTAGTCCGTCTCACGTGATGATCGGACACGGCCTAGTTGACTCGGATCATGTAATCACTTAGATGACTAGAGGGATGTCTATCTGAGTGGGAGTTCATAAGATGAACTTAATTATCCTGAACATAGTCAAAAGGTCTTCGCAAATTATGTCGTAGCTCGCGCTTCAGTTCTACTGTTTAGATATGTTCCTAGAGAAAATTTAGTTGAAAGTTGATAGTAGCAATTATGCGGACTAGGTCCGTAAACTGAGGATTGTCCTCATTGCTTCATAGAAGGCTTATGTCCTTAATGCACCGCTCAGTGTGCTGAACCTCGAACGTCGTCTGTGGATGTTGCGAACATCTGACATACACATTCTGATAACTACGTGATAGTTCAGTTAAACGGTTTAGAGTTGAGGCACCGAAGACATTTTGAAACGTCGCGAAACATATGAGATGTTTCGAGGGCTAAAATTGGGATTTCAGGCTCGTGCCCACGTCAAGAGGTATAAGACCTCCGACGATTTTCTTAGCATGCAAACTAAGGGATAAAAGCTCAATTGTTGAGCTTGTGCTCAGATTGTCTGAGTACAACAATCATTTGAATCGAGTGGGAGTTGATCTTCCAGATGAGACAGTGATGTTTCTCCGAAGTCATTACCACCAAGCTGCTAGAGCTTCGTGATGAACTATAATATATCGGGGACATATATGATGATCCTTGAGATATTCGCGATGTTTGACACCACAAAAGTAGAAATCAAGAAGGAGCATCAATTGTTGATGGTTGGTGAAACCACTAGTTTCAAGAAGGGCAAGGGCAAGAAGGGATACTTCATGAAACGGCAAATCAGCTGCTGCTCTAGTGAAGAAACCCAAGGTTGAACCCAAACCCGAGACTAAGTGCTTCTGTAATAAGGGGAACACCCACTGGAGCAGAATTACCCTAGATACTTGGTAGATGAGAAGGCTGGCAAGGTCGATAGAAGTATATTGGATATACATTGTGTTAATGTGTACTTTACTAGTACTCCTAGTAGCACCATGGTATTAGATACCGGTTCGGTTGCTAAGTGTTAGTAAACTCAAAATAAAAGGCTGCGGAGTAAACGGAGACTAGCTAATGGTGAGCTGGCGATATGTGTTGGAAGTTTTTCCCAAGCTTGATGTGATCAAGCATCGCACGCTCCCTCTACCATCGAGATTGGTGTTTGCATTGAGCATAAACATGATTGGATTATGTCTATCGCAATACGGTTATTCATTTAAGGAGAATAATGGTTACTCTGTTTATTTGAATAATACCTTCAATGGTCTTGCACCTAAAATGAATGGTTTATTGAATCTCGATCGTAGTGATACACATGTTCATGTCAAAAGATATAAGTTAGTAATGATAGTACCACCTACTTGTGGCACTACCACGTAAGTCATATCGGTATAAAACGCATGAAGAAGCTCCATGTTGATGGATCTTTGGGCTCACTCGTTTTTGAAAAGTTTGAGACATGCGAACCATGTCTATTGGTGTATATGCATGAAGAAACTCCATGCAAACGGACCGTTTGGACTCACTTGATTTTGAATAACTTGAGACATGCAAATCATACCATATGGGCAAGATGACTGAAAGCCTCGTTTTCAGTAAAATGGAACTAGAAAGCAACTTGTTGGAAGTAATACATTTTGATGTGTGCAGTCCAATGAGTGCTGAGGCGTGTAGTGGATATCGTTATGTTCTTACTTCACAGATGATTTGAGTAGATGTTGAGTATATTTACTTGATGAATCACGAGTCTGAATTATTGAAAGGTTCAAGTAATTTCAGGGTGAAGGTGAGAGATCGTCGTGACAAGAGGATAAAATATCTATGATATGATCATAGAGATGAATATCTGAATTACGAGTTTGGCACAGAATTAAGACATTGTGGAAATTGTTTCACAACTAATACAGCCTGAAACACCATAGTATGATGGTGTGTCCGAACATCATAACTGCACCCTATTGGATATGATGCATACCATGATGTCTCTTATCGAATTACCACGATAGTTTATGGGTTAGGCATTAGAGACAACCACATTCACTTTAAATAGCGCACCACGTAATTCCGATGAGATGACACCGTATGAACTATGGTTTAGAGAAACCTAAGCTGTCATTTGTTAAAAGGTTTGGGGCTGCGACGCTTATGTGAAAAGTTTCAGGCTGACAAGCTCGAACCCAAAGCAGATAAATGCATCTTCATAGGACACCCAAAAACAGTTGGGTGTACCTCATGTCTCAGATCCGAAAGCAATAAGGGATTGTTTCTAGAATCGGGTCCTTTCCCGAGGAAAAGTTTCTCTTGAAAGAATTGAGTGGGAGGATGGTGGAGACTTGATGAGGTTATTGAACTGTCTCTTCAACTAGTGTGTGGCAGGGCACAGGGAGTTATTCCTGCGGCACCTACACCAATTGAAGTGGAAGCTTATGATAGTGATCATGGAACTTCAGATCAAGTCACTACCAAACCTCGTGGGATGACAAGGATGCGTACTACTTCAGAATGGTACTTAATCCTGTCTTGGAAGTCATGTTGCTAGACAACAATGAACCTACGAGCTATGGAGAAGCGATGGTGGGCCTGGATTCCAAAATGGCTCGAGGCCATAGAATCCGAGAGAGGATCCATATATGAAAACAAAGTGTAGACTTTGGAAGAACTACTTGATGGTCGTAAGGCTGTTAGGTACATATGGACTTTAAAAGGAAGACGGACAATGATGGTAAGTATCACCATTAAGAAAGCTCGACTTGTCGTTAAGATGTTTTCCGACAAGTTCAAGGAGTTGACTACGATGAGACTTTCTCACTCGTAGCGATGCTAAGAGTCTGTTGGAATTATATTAGCGATTACTGCATTATTTATGAAATCTTGCAGATAGGATGTCAAAACATTGTTTCCTCGACGATTTTCTTGAGGAAAGGTTGTATGTGATACAACCGGAAGGTTTTGTCAATCCTGAAAGATGCTAACAAGTATGCAAAGCTCCAGCAATACTTCTAAGGACTAGAGTAAGCATCTCGGAGTTGGAATGTATGCTTTGATGAGATGATCAAAGTTTTTGGGTGTATACAAAGTTTATGAGAAACTTGTATTTCCAAAGAAGTGAGTGGGAGCACTATAGAATTTCTGATGAGTATATGTTGTTGACATATTGTTGATCAGAAATGACGTAGAATTTCTGGAAAGCATATAGGGTTATTTGGAAAGTGTTTTTCAATGGAAAGCCTGGATTAAGCTACTTGAACATTGAGCATCAAGATCTATAAGGATAGATCAAAATGCTTAATGGTACTTTCAAATGAGCACATACCTTGACATGATCTTGAAGGTGTTCAAGATGGATCAGTCAAAGAAGGAGTTCTTGCCTGAGTTGTAAGGTATGAAGTTAAGACTTAAAGCTCGACCACGGCAGAAGAAAGAGGAAGGACGAAGGTCGTCCCCTATGCTTTTGTCATAGGCTCCATACGGTATGCCATGCTGAGTACCACACCTAATGTGTGCCTTGCCACATATTTGGCAAGAGGGTACAAAGGTGATCTAGGAGTAGATCACCAGATAGCGGTCTAAATTATCCTTAGAGGAATAAGGATATGTTTCTCGGTTATGGAGGTGATAAAGAGTTCGACGTAAAGAGTTACGTCGATGCAAGCTTAACACCTATCCGGATAGCTCTGAGTAGAGATATCGGATACGTATAATGGAGCAACAATTTAGAATAGCTCCAAGTAGAACAGCTATTTGAAATGGCTCCAAATGTAGCGTAGTAGTTGCATCTACAAGATGACATAGAAATTTGCGAAGTACATATGGATCTGAATGCTGCAGACCCGTTGACTGAAACCTCTCTCACAAGCATAACATGATCAAACCCAGAACTCTTTGGGTGTTAGTCACATGGGGATGTGACCTTGAGTGTTAATCACATATCGATGTGCACTGGATTATTGACTCTAGTGCAAGTGGGAGACTGTTGGAAATATGCCCTAGAGGCAATAATAAATTGGTTATTATTATATATCCTTGTTCATGATAATCATTTATTATCCATGCTAGAATTGTATTGATAGGAAACTCAGATACATGTGTGGATACATAGACAACACCATGGCCCTAGTAAGCCTCTAGTTGACTAGCTCGTTGATCAATAGATGGTTACGGTTTCCTGACCATGGACATTGGATGTCGTTGATAACGGGATCACATCATTAGGAGAATGATGTGATGGACAAGACCCAATCCTAAGCCTAGCACAAGATCATGTAGTTCGTATGCTAAAGCTTTTCTAATGTCAAGTATCATTTCCTTAGACCATGAGATCGTGCAACTCCCGGATACCGTAGGAGTGCTTTGGGTGCGCCAAACGTCACAACGTAACTGGGTGGCTATAAAGGTACACTACAGGTATCTCCGAAAGTGTTTGTTGGGTTGGCACGAATCGAGACTGGGATTTTTCACTCCGTGTAAACGGAGAGGTATCTCTGGGCCCACTCGGTAGGACATCATCATAATGTGCACAATGTGATCAAGGAGTTGATCACGGGATGATGTGTTACGGAACGAGTAAAGAGACTTGCCTGTAACGAGATTGAACAAGGTATCGGGATACCGACGATCGAATCTCGGGGAGGTATCGTACCGCTAGACAAAGGGAATTGTATACGGGATTGATTAAGTCCTTGACATCATGGTTCATCCGATGAGATCATCGTGGAGCATGTGGGAGCCAACATGGGTATCCAGATCCCGCTGTTGGTTATTGACCGGAGAGGTGTCTCAGTCATGTCTACATGTTTCCCGAACCCGTAGGGTCTACACACTTAAGGTTCGATGACGCTAGGGTTATAGGGAAAGTATGTACGCGGTTACCGAATGTTGTTCGGAGTCCCGGATGAGATCCCGGACGTCACGAGGAGTTCCGGAATGGTCCGGAGGTAAAGATTGATATATAGGAAGTATGGTTTTGGCCACCGGAAGTGTTCCGGGCATCACCGGTAGTGTACCGGGACCACCGGAGGGGTCCGGGGGTCCACCAGGTGGGGCCACCAGCCCCGGAGGCCTACATGGGCCAATAGTGGGAAGGGACCAGCCCCTAGATGGGCTGGGGCGCCTCCCACCAAGGCCCAAGGCGCCTCCAAGAGGGGAGGGGGGCAAACCCTAGGGCAGATGGGCCCTAAGGCCCACCCCAGGTGCGCCTCCCCCTCTCCCCCTTGTGGCCGCCACCCAGATGGGATCTGGGGGCTGCCGCCACCCCTAGGGAGGGAACCCTAGGTGGGGGCGCAGCCCCTCCCCTTCCCCTATATATACTTAAGGTATTGGAGGCTGCAAGACACACGAGATCCTCTCCCTGTTGGCGCAGCCCTACCTCTCTTCCTCCTCGTCTCTCGTAGTGCTTGGCAAAGCCCTGCTGGAGTCTCCCGCTCCTCCACCACCACCACGCCGTCGTGTTGCTGCTGGATGGAGTCTTCCCCAACCTCTCCTTCTCCCCTTGCTGGATCAAGGCGTAGGAGACGTCACCAGGCTGTACGTGTGTTGAACGCGGAGGTGCCGTCCGTTCAGCACTAGGATCATCGGTGATTTGAATCACGACGAGTACGACTCCATCAACCCCGTTCACTTGAACGCTTCTGCTTAGCGATCTACAAGGGTATGTAGATGCACTCTCCTTCCCCTCGTTGCTAGATTACTCCATAGATTGATCTTGGTGATGCGTAGAAAATTTTGAATTCAGCAAACATTGCAGCTAGGCTATCCTTAAGCTTTTTTCGCCCAATTTCAGCCCAATCTTCATCGGATTACCCCCCAATACTTTCAGACTCTTTCGGTAACGAGATGTCATTGAAATTCTGTAATTGTGCTGGGGCAACATGATATGCTACGTTACTAGGAAAAGACACATGCGCTCTGGTAGAATTCTCACTTATTCGGCCATGAGCATGAAGGCGCGGAGCCGAATTATGAACATCTAGAATTGCATATGGTGCCGAAAAATTAGTAGCATGATGTGTAGCATACGATGTTTGAGGGTAATTGGCCGAATAACTAATAGTAGCATGGCCAATTCCCCTATCCACCGACATGTTTGGATTAACATGTTGCAAATTAGTTGTCGATGAATAAAAAGATGAAACACTATGCTGCATGCCATTGAAAGTTCCTATATGGGGTGTTTCAACTTGATTAACCGAACTCATCATGTTGTTCATCAACATATAGATTTATGGGGTTGCCGATGCATGGGAGTTGGGATACATATGTTGCATGTTGCTAAAATTATATGAAGTTGAAGCATGAAGATTATTCTGAATCGGCTGTTGCACATAATTAGAGGCGTGATTGATAAAACTAGGGCTAGCCGATACAATATGCTCATTAGACGATCTAGCAACAACATATGCATTATTTGCATCTACAAAGGAGAATTGGGTATTTATATTATCTTTGTAGATCACAACTTCTTAATGACGATATCTTCGTAGCAAGAACGGGCCGGAGACCATTCAAAGCTTCGGTCCCCAGCAGAGTCGCCAAAAAGTGTGTTCGCACATGAACACGTCACCGTGTACCTTCGACGCCGGGCGTGATGCACCGCAACTCACGTCGAAGGAGACCCGTCCAGAAGCGCGGTACGCAAGCAATCCGGCGGGCGCTTTTGAAGAACCAAAACCCCACGCGCCCGGTAGGGACCCCGTCAAGGCGCGCGACGGCTATGGGCTGCCCTAGGTCGCCCTGGCCGCCCCTAGGGCCTCGAGGTTCGCCGCCCTGAAATGAAGAAGAATGAACAAAGAACAAGGAAGAAAAAAACAAGGGAGAGAGATAAAGGTAAAGGTAAAAAGTGATATATATTGATAGATCGATTGTGTGTTGTTCAATCGGGCGTCACCCCTTACATATATATGAGGCGGCATGTCCAAATCTTCAAAAGTTACCCTAACTTGGACTACGAGGGCTGGAACTTCCGGTCTGGCCCGGAACTTCCGGGCTCAAATTATATCAAGTAGCCCTCTTGCACTGAATCTGTAGGTCGCATACGACTCCGGATCACGATGGTCCCAAAAGCAAAGTTGTAGATCTTGCAATGGAGAAAAACTCGTCAGTCGATCACTTTTTCATCCAAGTTCATCTTGAGGTTGAATTCGGGCCCGCAAATCTGCAAGTAATGTTAAAACTCCAGTTTTCAGGGCGCACCGCGTGCAAACTTTCGGTTTAGCCCGGAACCTCCCCGGAAGTTGTCCGGAACTTCCGGGGCAAACTTTTGCAGCACACTGTTTTATCTCTAAATTTTGCATACGAACTCCAATTTACACGATGTTTATATCCAAATCGACAATTTCGACGAGACAAAGACAATTCGTGTAGAAAGTTTTCTCATATGAGACCATCTTGGGGGCGTAATCAGCCGAATAGTGTTTTGGATATTAAATCTTAGTAGTTCGAACACATTTTCAGCCTTAGAGATGAGACCGGATGGCTATGGCCCAAATACCAAAGTTTCTCCTTTTGACGATACAAAACTTTCTCACTTTGAGTACTTTTCCATTTGAGGCCTTCTTAATTATGTTTTTGATCATGCCAAAATCTGGTGTCAACACCCGTCCTCCCCTCAACCTCCTCCCACCGTCGTGCTGCCGCCCCCGGTCATCCCTCTAGCCCCGGGGATTCCCAGTTTTTTCCGCCGATATTGCACCACCCCCACACCCCTAAGATAGATAATGGGGGCCCCCCTGCCACAGTAAGATAGATAGTGGGGTCGCCAGCGAGCTCCTTCCCTCCCTCCGGTGAGCTTCTTCCTTCACTCCGGCTGGTCCTTCCTTCACATGAAAATCGACTGACCCAAATTCTATATTCAAGCGACATACATTTAGTTATTTTGAAAAAAATGGGCATGAAAACTGGTTTCTTTGGGCACGAGGAAGCGTCGTCTCCAACAACAGCCCTAAAATAGGGCACCCAGATCAACCAAATCATTTTATTTCTGAACTAAACATTTGAACTACTTCAGCCATATTTCACATTTCAAATAATGATCGACAAAAACATAGTTCAAATACCAACTATAATCATAGTTCAAATACTACATAACACTTAGACTACCAACTTTAAACTACACATTGTCCCGGTCAATGCCGTCGGACTCGTCACTCGATGATGTTGACCACATTGCCACCTCCTCCATTCTTCCTTTTCTTGCTTTGTGACAAGGAAGGCCCTGCCTCATCGTCATTCTTGCACTTCTCGGCCTTCTTCTTTCAGTAGACTTCCCTCTCGGCTTGCACATACTCTGGATGTGCCCGAGCAAATGCCGCCATGGTGACCTCATCACTCTTATGGATGTTTTCGCACTCATCGATAACAATGTGAGGATCCTAGATCGGGCTCAACCCAATTGTCACTGGCGGACCAATGTGCTACACATCCGCCCAAGTCCCACTCTCCAGGCTGAGCTTCGAGCAGGGGGCAAGACTCCACACTACGACGTCGTACGCACGGGCGACAATGTTGGCCAACGTGAAAGTGTCGAGCCAATACTGGTTGCCGGTGTGCTGGAACACCGCGCCGTAGCTGTCGGACGGCCACCGTCGCCTTCCATTGTAGCCGAAGGAGCTCTTGCACGAAGGAGCCATGGCGGCGGGCTGGAGAGGAAGCGGCCTCGATAAAAAATGGCGGCGGCGGGCCGGAGAGGATGCGGCGGCTCTGGAAAAGCGTCGGGGTCGGCAGGGGAATTGGGCAGCAATACGGGCGCGGCGGTGTGATTCCTTAGACCGGCGGCTGTGGGACGCGGCGGGGAAGCAAATCCGGCCGTAGGCGGGTGCGGTAGCCACAGATCTGACACCGGTGGAGGGGAGGAGTGTGGTTGCGGGTGGTTGAGCGAGCGGTTGCGGGTGGGTGGGCTGCCGTTTTTGTTTTGCGGCAGCCGGCTGCGTGACACATATTTGATGCACGAGGTGCCCCCCTTTTTTGGGATGCCCTAATTTTTTTGCAAGACTGTTAGGAATTGGCAACTATTGGAGGGTGTTTTTTGCCATCTTGTGCTCTAAATACCTTCTTATAATTTATAGGGCTGCTGTTGGAGATGCTCTTCGGTGGTTTTCCTTAAAAGATATTGTTTTCATGTCATTTATGTATTAATATTTATTGAGGGGAATGTCATTTTTTTTCCTTTTCTTCTTCAAGTTTCCTTTTTTTACCTTTTTTGGTATTTATTTTTAAAAATGTCTTTCTGAAAATACGTGAATATTTTAAAAAATATCAATACTTGATAAAATACAAAGAACATATTGAAAAAAGTTATTAACATTTTTCTAACTCGTGAATCTCATTTTAAATAAATATTTATTTTTTAAAATGCATTAAATTATTAAATTGTATGAATGTTTTCAAATTGTGAGAAAGCTTTAAAAACATAAGTGAAAACCTTCTATTAATTGTATGAACTTTTTGAAAATAAATGAATACTTAGAAAATTGCACCATCATTTTATAAAATTCACAAAAAAATCTAAGAAAATATCTGGGCACTTTTTAAAAGATTTTAACAATTAGAAAAAAATCAAGAACACACATTTTTATTTCATGACAGAACTGGTACGAAAATTATTATTTTTAAGATATATAAACCCTATATTCAATTGTGATGAACATTTTAATGAAAACGTGAATACTTAACAGTTATTTTTAAAATTAAAAGAAATAAAGAGGTAACCAAAAAAAGGAAAGGAAACAATAAAACAAAAAGTTGGCGAATCCCGCGTAAATGTAGGCCAACGCTTGTTACAGTCACTTCATGGGCGAACCAAATCTACGCTCATGTGGGCGGCAGCGGATTAACACTCGCAGCAAGAAGCGTATAGTGGCGTCGCAGTCTCCATTTCGCGTGGCTACCTGGTTTGAACTAGGGCTGTGATAAAAGCTCAAGGCTCACAAGTCATTCACGATCGACTCTTTTTTTGGCTCGACTAGAAAAGAAACGAGCCGAATATGAGCGTTTTATATGGCTCAACTGAGAAACAAGCTGATCTTCAATCAGAACTAGCCCGCTCAATATTAGTTTGATAGCTTAAGATAATTCAGAAATTCAATTTGGCTCTAGAGAGCATATGCTCCTGGTCGCCAAAAATGTATTTTGCAAATGTCAAAAACATTTGGAAAAAATACATATGTTAATTGTCATGCTCAAATGCTACCTGCAAATTTTCAGGGGGAAACCATAAGCATTTTGATCTTTGCAAAAACAAAAAACAAATCGAATGTCAAATGTTACCTCCAAATGTTACACTTTATTTTTCTCAACAACGAAGCACTTTTGTTTTCACATGAAAATTTTCAAGCACGCTTTTTACACTATGATGAACATTTACAAAAAAAATCAGAATTTTAAAATTTTATTTACTATTTGCTTTGAATTTACTGTTCATCTGGGAGCATATGCTCCTCAGAGCCAAAATGGCGCTCCCAAGATAATTTAGTTAGCATGTTGAATGATTTTATAGTATATTAGATAATACGATAATTTATAACAATATATGTTGTGTGTGTGATTTTTCTTCAATTTATCTACAAGCAGGTGAAGCAAATTTAAGCATTTATATAGTACCTGGTCAGTCATGTGATAAGTATATTATTATTTATGGCCAAAGTTCAACAACATATGTGCCTTCTTATGTTTTTTAATGTTGGTGTGGCCTATCTAGTAGAAAAATGGTTTTAAATAATAATAATAATAATAAATTGTCTTATTTAGCTTGAAACTAGCTCATGGTCGACTTGAGATACGAATGCTTTCTATAGCTCGACTTTCAACTTCACTCGGATACGGCTCACTCGAATTTAAGTATAAACTGAGCTGAGCTTAGGCCAACTCGCTCGAACCCGACTCGCTTGAACCGCTAGGCCGCTTGGCCATTTTGCACGTCCCATGAGCCAGAAGTACAAGTGAGTTCTTGTTTACTTGGAAAACTAGATGACACCTCGCGCATTGCGGTGGGAACATGCGTGAATTGGTTGCGGTATATTATTTTGGTGAGATTTAGTTGTCTTGAATTTGAAAATTAGAGTAAAGATTTAAAATATATGTATTTTTGTATTTGGTTTTATATAATTATAAAATTAATATTAAGTAGTATCTCATATGCATGTTGAGATAAATAGTAGTGGAGTTCATAAAGTGGGGTGTGTGCATGTTCAGGGAGTCAGTATATGTAGCATTTTTGCTGAAATCTGAGATGGGCTCTAGGCCCATATTGCAATTTCTGAAAAATCTCTAAGGGCTCATGTGGGTTAAGTTTAGTCCCACCCCGGAAGTGGAAGGAGAGTTGGAGTGGTTTATAAGGGTTTCTCTTCTACATGCTATTGGAGCTTGAGAAGAGAAGAGGCACTCGCGCACTCCTCCTCCGCCGCCCGCCTCATCACGACGCGCCGCGCCGCGCCGCGGGTTGCGGGATTGAGCCGAGCCGAGCTCACACCTACGCGCTTATTTTTGCCAGTCACTAACGGAGAGTTTTCTGACAGCTAGGCCACGATCTGAGACGTCGGATCGTGGGCTGTCACGGTCCACACGGCTGCGCCTATAAGTATGTGGTGTCTCCTAACCCTAGTCGCTACGAACAGATCACATCTGCTCACGCCCACCGTCGTTCCTTTGCTGCTGCTGCCGCCGGTGACTCCATCCCGTCCGCCGCGTACACGGTCGACGGGAGAGCAGGTCTCCGAAACCACGCCCTTCTGGTTCCTGTACGGGGTGAGGGGCGAATAAGTTTTTGGGCAGCGATTACGCGACTGCTCGCTTCCGATCGTCTACTTCCTCTACGTCCGCGTCGCCTTCATCATCACCATGTCCACCGACGCCGACCGTGCCGCCGTCGAGAAAGCTGAAGCCGACAAGAAGGCCGCCGAGGACGCCGCTGCTGCCACCAAAGCCGCGGCCTCTGTGTGGCCTACTCGAGGGTATAACTCGTTTATCCCGCTCCTGATTATTTTCATATTAGCAGTACTAGCAGTATGTAGAGATTTGTCTACTGTTTGCTTAGTACGTGCATGTTTAGATCAGGGTCAGCACGTCATCAACTTAGTCAATGCCATGCTAGTGATTTACTCATGGATTAATTTAATCGAGAAATTGCCTATTTACTCAACAATTTTCATGCATGCATGTTAAAAGAAATAAATGTAACAGAATTGATGAGGTGGCATGTGTGATGGTGTGTCATGTGTGCATGTTAAGATAAATAAAGTAGTGGGGATGAACTTCTTAGGCACACTCACAAGTTTCTAAGGGTTGTCTGGGATAAGTGGACAACTCTACCTACTCAACTAGTGAAGTGATGTCGAAAAACAAGAAACAACAATGTTGCCGCATCACTCGCTAGGGCGACTAGCGTGACCACTCATCTCGGCCACTAGGGCGTCTCCTAAAATGCTTCTCTTCCTTGCTGTTGTCGGTCGACACCGCCGTGCAAAGCCCTAGGTGGCCGACGCTGGTGGCCAGCCATCTGCCATTTCTTCCCATGTCCTCCACCAACAGCAGATCTGAAAGATCGAGAAGATAGGTCTAGAGCACTTTTGTCATGATGTTTGTTATCTCCATGTGTGAGAAGATAGGTCTAGAGCACTTTTCCCTAATTATCAAGGATATGGATGAACCTTGATATGTGTAGGATCTGAAACGTTATTGTGGATACGATATTCTTTGTTGTATGCTTAGTTTAATAACTTCCTGAATGTTGTGAAGGGGCCCCACTCAGCATTTGTGCCTTATGGTCACAAAGTATGTCACCATAAAGGGCTAGGACGTGAAGGCAATTCAAGGTGACAGTAAAAGCCTTTGCCCCTATTCTTCACATTTGACCAGAAATTACGGAGAACATTTAGAGCATCTCCAACAGCCGCCCAACGTGCGGCGTGCCCATCGCCTGATTTGGCGCGGCGGGCAGCGCTGGCTCCAGCAGCCGTGCTAAAATTTAGCGCGCGCATAGCTCCAGCAGGCGCGCTAAAATGCAGCGCGCGCTATCACATGAACACTCTGGACTAGGTTGCATACATATTTTTTAGATAAAACAATACATAGTTCATAGATAAAATGATACATAGATATTTTACATAGTTCATAGCATAGATAGATAAAACTACGGTGCAACTGAAACGCCCTCGATGCGGCTATAGCTCCCACGTGTCGAGGCACGACTTAGAGACATAACCGCATTGAAAGCAATGTCGCAAGTCAGGCAATCATTACAACATCCCATGTATAATAGAATAAAAGGGGGAGATACATAGTTGGCTTACACTCGCCACGTCACATCAAAGTACATAAATAACATCCATCATACAAACACTCATGGCCCGACTACGGCGCCAAAATAGAAAAGAACCCAACATGCGACAAGGCCCGAATCAAACCCCAACTAGGCACCACTGCTGATCATCAGGAAAAGACACATAATATCGCTGAGAGTCCTCGTCGAACTCCCACTTGAGCTCGTACTCATCACCTGGAGCGGAATCACCTGGACATGCATCTGGAGATATAGTATCTGTGAGCCACAGGGACTCAGCAATCTCGCACCCTCGCGATCAAGACTATTTAAGCTTATAGGAAGGGTAAGGCAAAAGTATATGTGGAGCTGCAGCAAGCGACTAGCGTATGTGGTGGCTAACTTATATGCAAAATAGAGCGAGAAGAGGAGGCAAAGCGCGAGCGAGAATCTAGAAGAACAACCTGCGCAAGCATAACTCCAACACCGTGTCCACTTCCCGGACTCCGCCGAGAAGAGGCCATCACGGTAACACACACAGTTGATTCATTTTAATTAATTAAGGTTCAAGTTATCTACAACCGGACATTAACAAATTCCCATCTGCCCATAACCGCGGGCACGGCTTTCGAAAGTTCAATCCCTGTAGGGGAGTCCCAACTTAGCCCATGACAAGCTCTCACGGTCAACGAAGGAATAGACCTCCTCCCAAAACGTTCCGATCAGACTCGGTATCTCGGTAACTCAAGACACTTCGACAGGTTAAAACAAGACCAGCAACACCGCCTGAATGTGCCGACAAATCCCGATAGGAGCTGCACATATCTCTTTCTCAGGGCACACTCAGATTGTCCTAGGTACGGGTAGGCCAGCCCAGAGTTTCCCCTGGTGGCCACCGGTAGCTGACAGGTGGACCAACACTCAGAGGAGCACTGGCCCGGGGGGGGTTAAAATAAGATGACCCTTGAGTCTGCAGAACCCAAGGGAAAGAAAAGGCTAGGTGGCAAATGGTAAAACCAAGGTTGGGCATTGCTGGAAAAGCTTTAATCAAGGCGAAATATCAAGGGGTTCCCATTATAACCCAACCGCGTAAGGAACGCAAAATCCGGGAACATAACACCGATATGACGGAAACTAGGGCGGCAAGAGTGGAACAAAACACTAGGCGAGAGGCCGAGCCTTTCACCATTTACCAGGTATATAGATGCATTAAGATAACATAGCAATATAATGATATCCCAACAAGTAAATAAAAGATGTTCCAACAAGGAACGGTCTCCAATCTTCACCTGCAACTAGCAACGCTATAAGAGGGGCTGAGCAAAGCGGTAACATAGCCAATCAACGGTTTGCTAGGACAATGGTGGGTTAGAGGTTCAACATGGCAATTGGGAGGCTGACAAGCAAAAGGTAGGCATCGTAGCATTGGCATAGCAAGAGCGAGCAAACTAGCATAGCAAAGATAGTAGTGATTTCGAGGGTATGATCATCTTGCCTGCACAGTTGTCAGAGTTGACTGGATCCTCACAAGCAAACTCAACGGGCTCCTCGGTAGCGAACTCGTCTCCCGGATCTACCCAAACAAGACAAACAAGCAACAAGTATACAATCAACCACGTGCAAGACCAAGCAATATGATGAAATGATGACATGCTATGCGGGATGCGATGCGGGATGCAAAATGCAAGATATGACAGGAAATGCATGAACCTTGCCTCAACTTGGAATTCCAAGGGTGCCACTGGAAATATGAGATGAAATCGCTTGAAAACGATATAAAGATCATCGGAATCGGAGTTACGGTTTGGAAATGGCAAGCGTTTTAAGAATGACACCGGTATGCGATTTACAGCAAGTAGGCATCTAAATGCAATGAGATGAACATGCTACAGCCACCAAACATGACAACAAAGTACATGGCAGGGATGCACACAAGATGCTTAACAAAAGACTAGCACTGAGCTATGGCCAATTCATCCATTATGAGGTTCAAACAAGCATGGCAAAAACGCAAATGCAAAACAGATTCCAGACTTAGTGAAATTAACACTTGTCTGAAATTTCAGATCACGAAGCCCTCTTCGGAGCAGAAAAACAACATGATACATGACCTGATTAAGACAAGTAAGAACATGTAATGGAGCTACTCAACAAGCTTAACAAAAGTCCCAAAGTGACCTGGGGCCAAAAGGGATCACAAAATATACTAACAGGCACACGAACATAGCCAAAACATAATCAGTTTTCAGACTTAGTGAAAACTGAGACATGCTGAAATATAACTCACGAAGGCATGTAAACGAGCTCGATGCACTCACTAAGGTGCAAGTCATGGCAAGGCAAGCATACACCCATAAATAAGGCACAAAATACAAGCTAGAAATGGCAAGAACAATGGCATAGTATGCATGGATCAACTACAACAACGCCGGCAAAATCGCAAACGAGTTGACGATCTGCCCAGATTCACCACGAAGCAAAAGTAGAGCTCGATTGACTCAAGCTAGGGTGCTCCATAATTGCAAACAAATACATGGATGGATAGATCATAACATGATTAAAAAAACTCCTTTACTGATCATCCTCAAAAGAGGCACGGATCACTAGGAAACAAGCTGAACATATGGCATCATGAACTAAAATATCCCAGACTTAGTGAAAACAACAAAGTCCCTGAAAACAGATTTACCGGGTGCCTCACTTTGCAAGCTTGCACAAGTCACCACACACATCCTAAAAATGCATGGGTTGCACCTCTGGAAAGAAGACAAAATGCTTAATAAAACATATGAAGGACTCACAGGCATATCATGTACACAATAATCATGGCAAAAATGACAAAAGTCTAAGATGAACTAGCAGATCTGACAATTAACTCACGAAGCCTCCTTCTAACAGCATTTTGGGCATCAAGATGAGCTCAAATGAAAATGATGCAATGGAATGAAATGATGTACTCGTCGAGATGAACATTTTGATATACTATATGTCCAAAACAGAGCTACGGATGCGGAGATATCACTGGTCAAAGTATGCACAAAAATTTAGGGTTAGGGATGAAAAAGTCAACCGAGATGAATTTCTCAGATCTGGATCCAGATCCGCACACTTCCCGATGCACGCCAGAGTTACTGTAGCAGCTCGCCGGACTTGACGGGGAAGAAGGCCGGCGTGGGAGGAGGAGGAAGAGGACGGCGGGGCCCGGCCGGATCCGGCGATGGCCGGCGGTGCGAGGTCGGTGGCGGCCGGGCTCGGCGCCGGGCGGTGCGGCGGCGATGGTGGCGGCGAGCGGCGGTCGCCGGAGAAGAAAGGCGCGGGCGAGGTGCTGGCCTCGGGCCCGGTCGGGCGAAGGAGAGGGCCGGCCCCGGGCCTTGCGGGCCGGCGGCTGGGAGGCGGCGGGGATGTGGTCCGCCCGCCACGTGGCGGCGCCTGGCTGGCTGCGGCGATGCGTCCGGTCGGATCGGACGTGGCCGGCCGGCGCGGTGGATCTTTTTTTTAGGGTTTCGAGAGGGGAGATGATCCGAAAACGGAGGGGTGTATATATAGGCATAGAGGGAGCTAGGAGAGTCCAAATGAGGTGCGGTTTTCGGCCACGTGATCGTGATCGAACGCTCTAGGACATGGAGCAGAGTTTGGTGGGTTTTGGGCCAAATTGAAGGGGTGTTGGGCTGCAACACACACGAGGCCTTTTCGGTCCCTCGGTTAACCGTTGGACTATCAAACGAAGTCCAATTGATACGAAACTTGACAGGCACTCTACCGGTCGTAAACCAAGGCCGCATGACAAGTCTCGGTCCAATCCGGAAATGTTTAATCCCCACACACGAAAGAAAGCTAGAAATGACCACCGGAGAAGAACGAAGCGCCGGAATGCAAAACGGACAACGGGGAAAATGCTCGGATACATGAGATGGACACGTATGCAAATGCAATGCACATGATGACATGATATGAGATGCATGAAAACGAAAACAACACACGGAGACAAAGACCCGAACCCGAGGAATAAATATAACTTAACGCCGGAAACGGCAAGAGTTGGAGTACAAATTGGGAAAGTTACATCCGGGGTGTTACAGCAACTACATAAAAACTACAGTGCAACTACATACTACGGTGCAATTAGATAAACTATGGTGAAACTACAACCTACTCCGAGTCGTCCTCATCATCATCATCATCCTCGCTGGTGTTTTCCGAGGTATCGAGCCACATCTCGTCCCAACGAAGATCGTTATCCTCAAAGATCGACTCCTCACCTGCTTAAACGATATCGCACTGTGATATCGCCAGTGCCTTCCGCCGACGCCTGTCCGCCCGCTCTGCCCGACGCTTTGCCGTCCTTTCCGCCCAGTAGGCGCGCTCGGCGGCGATGTCCTCCGGGTGGCGCCGGCGCCACTCCTCCATGGCTCGCTCATCCTCCTCGGCGATGAGGAGGCGGTGCTGCCGCCGACCGTGCTCCGCACGGTCCTGATCCGTGATAAGACGAGGTGGAGGGGCGACGGCCTGCGCCTGCTCGTGCGTGAAGACGTCACGGAAGTTCATCTGCGACGGAGGCCTCTCTAGGCGCCACGCCACCGCATCGTACGCGCGGGCGGCCTCATGCGCGGTCGCGAACGTGCCGAGGACGAGCTGGACATTGCCGGACCGGATCTCGGTGTAGTAGCTGCCGCCGGGGCACTCGAGGAAGCCGCGGTAGCCAGACGATCCCCGGTGGCGCGGTGGCATGGTGGCACGGTGGGGGCGGGGCGAGCAAGCGGCAGAGGAAGCGGGGAGAGCGCACGTGGCAGTGTGGAGGCCGCGTGGCAAGCGCCGCAATTTATAGGCGCGCCGGAAGCGGTGCGCCAAATCTAGCGCACAAGTTGCTGCCTTTTCCCGCGCACGCTACTTTCCTGCCACCGCTGGAGCGCGCTAAAATGCCGGTTTACCCCGCGCGCGCGTCTTTTCACACCACTGTTGGAGATGGTCTTAAAGAGGTTGTGTCCACGGGGTAACCCTTAAGTATCATGAGTTGTAACCCTATGGGGAAAGCTATGATAGTGGCATGAGTGACACGAAGTCTACTTTAAGAAGAATATGTTCTGTACCCGGCTCTGCCCGACATAATCATCAACAATGGCTCAAGTACCATCGAAAAATGCCAATGGCGGCTGAGCACCAGGCCAACCGGTATCTCATCCGTCCTGGCGCCATGTGGATCCCCGCTGCCTCTGTATTATGTGTGCATCCGTTTTTTTGTGGCCGTATTCATCGACGCCGGCCCCACGCACATGGAAAGGAAGCTAGGCCTGTCGCACGCTGCTGACATGGGCCGCACAACATATCGCACTTGTACACTGATGGGCTGTTTTTTCTGGAGGGAATTGCACAAACCACCACTTATTGGGGCTGGCGTTGCGCAAAACACCTACTATACGGGTTTGTTGCGGAAAACACCACATATTGGTGTAATATATTGCAGATAGGTCTAATCTAGTATTTGGCTGCATTGACATAATTACAGACAAATGGATCCTGCTTGTAAGTGCACGCGTGGCTGTAAAAACCGGCCACATCAGCCAACATATTAGATTGTCATTACCTCCAAAACCTGTGGTCCAGTTGAGCCGAAACTTCCCCAGATTAGTATTGAATACATGTAATATTTACTGGAATTATTTCACATTTTTCTGAAAATGTCAAATTTTGAACAAAAAAATTGAATGGGCTATATAAAACTTCCATTATTTAGCAAATCATTAATCCAAATGGGGTAAAACTTTCCTGAAATGGTACTGTACACATGCGTAATTTACTAGAATTTTTTCACACTTTTCTAAAATAATATGACTAGTCTCATACACCAAAAGGTACATCCATTAGGTTTGGTACTTGCAAAGTCGCAACATGGCCATTACAAACCACTATACGCCATTCATTCTTGATGAGGTTGGTACCCTAGACCCGGAGTGAAGTAGGAAAACAATCTGTTGTCTTCATATCGTCGCATTCCTAAACGTGAGTTGCTTGCACTTGAAGATCTTCCTGTCACGGTGGATTCTTGAGAGGAATGAGCAGCTGCCCTTGGAGGAGCTGGACGTGGGGCAGCAGCGCGTGAAGGAGCTGGACGTGGGGCAGCAACGCGTGAAGGAGCTAGACGTGGAGCAGCAGGCTGCGAAGCTTCATCTGGTAGCCTCCGCACGGTCTGAAAACATTTGAAGTTTGTCAAATCTGTAAATTATGGTAACCATAGAAAAAATAGGAGAAAAACAACGATTACCTTGTGTCGTGACTTTCTTATTGCCAAGTGTGGCTTCAAAGGTTCTGCACAGTTTGTGTACCTATACCCTTATAGATTACAATTTGAGCATTTGATTGTGGTCATTCTTACTTGAACACTAGACTTGGATGATTCATGTTTTCCTTTGCATCTTTTCTTCTGTTTTCTTCCACGCTTTGGTTCATACTTAGGCGGGTCTATATCAGGTGTTTCCGTTCTCGTCCATCCATGGGGACCTGGCACTGTATATATGAGATTCTTGTATGCCTCTTTGTACATGGGCTTCTTAAAGAAGTCACTGACATAATCATCTAGAAATTCTTTTGCTTTGTAGATAGCACAAACAGCATGCTTGCAAGGTATACCGGTCAGGTCCCATTTGAAGCAACCACATTTACTTTCGGTTAAATTAACTTCATAAGTCCTTGGGATATTTGTAACTTGCCATAGACCCTTCTTTGCACATACAGCTGTGCACCATCTTGCATTTCTCTTCCCCCACTCTAATCTTTCAACATAAGTAGGAGTAATTTCCCATTGGACATGTTCTACCCCTTCTCTCCTAGATGCATATCTGGGCATTAGTTTGGTCCTAATTGAATCAATCATGGTCACTATTGGCTTATCTCTGACTTTGAGAATGTAGTTGTTGAACACCTCACTAATGTTATTGACCACTAAGTCAGTCTTGCAGTGTGTGTCAAGTGCATGACGTGCCTAATGTTTAGGTGGTATATTGCACATCCATTCCCATGCATCCTTATCCTCTTTTTTGAGTTCTTCCATGGCAACATCAAAGTCACACTTATCAAAGGCGTAAGCAGCATCATCTACTAGTTTCTTAAGGTCTCCGCCCTTGTACCCAGCACTTTAAAAATTTGCATATATGTGCCTAAGGCAGTACCTATTGCTAGACTGAGGGAATACCAAATGAACAGCAGCTAGGAGACCTTTTTGCCTATCAGACATGAAGGTATAGGTGCCAAACTGACCTGCGGTACCACCTAGTGCATACTTGAGTTGATTGAGAAACCATGACCATGTAGCAGTATCTTCCGTTCCAACGACACCGAATGCGAGCGGATAAAATTATTATTGCCATCTCGAGTTGTGACGGCAAGCACTTGTGCTCCATTACCCAACTTAAGAAAGCATCCATCAATCCCTATACATAGTAAAAAATTTAGATAAATGTAATTGACAAAGGCGAGAAATATTAAACGATAGAATAAAGAGGTGAGATATTTACCAATGAAAGGCCTACAACCATTCTTAAACCCTTCGATTTGCGCATGCAGACCAGAGAAAAGACCATGAAACCTTGGGTTCTTTTCAGGTTTGTTGATTGGACGGATTGTCATACATGGCATCTAGAACCAGGATTCTTTTCCATTACAGTTTGCAAATAATCTTTGATACGTAGGTATTGCCTATCTTCGTCTCCTTCTATAGCTTCAAGAGCTTTATTCTTCGCCCTATACGCCATGTGTCTGGATATTTCAATTCTAAAGCGCTTGTGCACAACATCAATAAGAGCAGTTATATTCATGGTTGGATCACTCCTGATCTCATCTTCATACTCCTTAGCAAGCCAAGTGTTGTTGATCCTTGATGTATCGGTGGTAGTGCCACAAGTGTGTGGCAGCATTATCTGCCTAATGCAATGCGTCTTTTCTCCCTTTATTTGAGATGATCAAACCATGAAAGCACGAGTGCCGCCCGACTACAGCAAGCAACCACCCTCTCTTGGTTATTTTTCAAATATGTGAAATTTCTGATGTGAGCTATGTGATAATTCTCTAAAGCCTTCCTTAATTGTGTGACATCATGGAAACACAAGTCCAAGGCAAACTGCTCATGTGCACTACTCTTGCTCTCGTCATAGTATGTTCTCTTCTTCACTAGCATTGCTCTGCTCTTCCTCTTTCTCACTACTATTTCTGATTCCAACACAGCACCATCATCATCGTCTAAATCTATTATCTCTTTATTGTCGTCACTACAACTATCACTAAGCACAAAATGCATCCTCAATTGTGCCTGCGGCTGCCCTTTGCTTAACCTGCCTGATCTTGATTGCTTTGGCCTTCGCATTTTTGCTTCTTGCTTCCCTTATCATAGCAGCCTTGTCCACCCTAGGATCCTCAACCAATTCTTCCTCATCAGGTACCGGGAACAATTCTTCAACATCCGTGTCTCCTTCTAGGTGAGCCTGCAGTACATCCTCAGCATCAGAACTTGATTGTTCACTGGAATGTGGCTCATATACAAGGTCTTCGGAAAAACTGGCATTCATTTGTGGAGATTCAAATGCATGCATCTCATCCATTTCTTCTCTTTGCTGGACGTGGCAACCCATGTTGAGCTGGTTTTGCACAGAGTGTTCCAGATTCAAGTCAAACTGGGTGTTAATGGGACAATCTTGATGGATTGCCCTTGGTTCCTCGATGTACCAATCGGAAGGCCACTCCATGCTGGATGGAGGATTGGTGTTGCTCTCTTTGCTACTGCCATTGGATAAAGGATAATAATCAGATATGTTGCTGAATCAAAATTTATACTGACACAGGGGACAAGGCCTTAAACACATGTCAAAATCGAGCACAGAACCTAAGTAATAACAACACAAACGCCCCAAAAAATAGGATCCTAAACAAAAATATGTCTATCGACGGCAAAATTTACACCCAAAATGTAGGGTTTCATGAGGGGGAAGAAGTCCTAGAAGGTAGGGGAGAAGATGAGCAGAGCCTGGGTGAGAGGGCGGGGGGGGGGGGGGGGGGGGGGGGGGGGGGGGGGGGGGGGGGGGGGGGGGGGGGCGCTTACCCGACGATGGGGAACGGTTGGCTCCGCTCCATCACCAGCGACAGGATGGTCGTCGTCGCCGCCGCCTGTTGTTCCTGTGCGAGGTCATTCCTCTCTGCTCGAGCCACTCTGTACGAGATGGTTGTGTGTTGTTTTATCGATATGGACTTTCAGCCCATCTTTTTCTGTGAGTCGGCTTCCAACCCACTTATTAAATTGTTTTTTTAACTCTGGTCTTTTCATTTCTTGGTCTAATATATGTTGGCTGATGTGGCCGGTTTTTATTGCCACGCGTGCACTTACAAGCAGGACCCATTTGTCTGTAATTATGTCAATGCAGCCAAATACTAGATTAGACCTATATGTAATGTATTACACCAATATGTGGTGTTTTCCGCAACAACCCCGTATAGTAGGTGTTTTGCGTAACGCCATCCCAATAAGTGATGGTTTGTGCAATTCCCTTGTTTTTTCTCTGCATGTACCAGCGCGAAGACTGGCACGTACTAGCACAATCATGTGCTGTAGCGTGCGGAGAGCCACGTCCACCAGTGCATCTAGCAGCCGATGTGGCCCAGTATTGACCATGGAAGAACTAACTGCACATATCTATTTAGTTTACCGTTTAATTGGGTTTTTATTTTTATTAGAACAATCAGGAGGTTAACTGCAATACTATCATGCATAATCTGTTCCAAATCCTGCCCGCACATGATCACATTTGTGGAACACAAAATCAACCTCAAATTATGCATCGAAACACGCCATTCAATAGGTAGTTTGATTACGCAGATCCATAAATTTTTATTAATAATCACATTTCTGTTGGGAGACTAGTGAAACAACCATAATCTCGTTTCGCCGTTGGGTATCAACTAACAGCTTATTCAGTGTCAATGATTCACGCGAGAGGCCAGGTTCTGTGCAGCGTGGAACAGCTTTGCGCCGCGCAGCCCTGTTGGCTCGTCCCTGATACGTCACGTCATGCAATTTACTACGCATTCACATCATTCCTCCTCACCTGTCATCTACCTCCACCCACCTCACTCTGCTTCTTCGCCGCGGAAGGGGAATCCACCAGAGGGACCAAGGGGGAGCAACAGCCCCCTCGCCGTCGAACTACTGGACGGCGGCTAGGATCTCTCTCCTCCGACGGGCCGACAAGTGCCGGGGGCGAGGGGTGGGCAGGCCCAAAATCATCCGGCCGGTCAAGGCGCATAGGTACTCCATTCCAATCCATTCACGATCTGCTGCAAACGCTAGGTCGCCATTGTTCTTAGTTTTTTTGCTTCAATCGATTAGGGTTCTCAAAACATTTTTTAGGGTAGAGAGGGAAGATGACTGGTTTTTTAGCGGGATCCAAGCTGGTATGGTTGTCAATCGATTAGAGAACAGCGAACAGTCGCCTGAAGATTGGAACAGTGATGGGGATGGTTCAGGTGGCTCCACTGGTTTGCCTGAATCACCATGTTTCACGTCCAGGCTATCTGTGCTCAAAGTGGGTTCAGTCATAAGCAAGTTTAGTGAATTCAAGCGCCAGTTAGTCAGGGAAATTGGATTCGATGGAATGCTTGAGCTAAAACCATGGCAGAAGATCAACCTGAAATACAACGCTTATCTAATGGATAGAGTCGATGTAGATTCAAGTATAATAAATCTTGAGGGCCAAGGTGTTCTTCAACTATGTGACAAGAACATGAATTATGTGTTTGGCCTCCCATGTGGCGATTCAACCATACAAGCCGAAGGAGTCGAGCTGTCAGCAGCTTGCATTGAGTATACCCGTGTGGCAGCATCGTTTAGTGACAGAGGCACCCACAGCCTGAAAGCAGCAGAGGCATACTTAAGCAGATGCATAATAGAATCATCTACTTAGTTAGAGTAGGACTGCTTCAAAATAGTTTTTGTTATTTTTGTTGTTGGTCATGTGCTGGCACCTACTGCGAAGCACGATTATATATCCATTGATTGCTGGGCTGCACTGAATGATATCAGCAAGATAAAGGATTGGAATTGGGGAGGATATGTGTTGAAAAATCTGTTTCAAGCTGTCAAAAAGTTCAAGGCAGATGTTTTGAGAAGAAACCCAACCGTGCATATAGTTGGATGTCATCTATTTCTGCAGGTGTGTGTTCGTGTTTTTCTTGATGAAAACCATTAGAATTTTTCTAATGAGTTAGTCGCACATGCTCACATGATTTTCCTGTTGTTGTTTTCATTTGCAGCTTTTTGTGCTTGATAGCCTCGAGCTGGGTGTTCTAAACAGGGCAAGAGGTGTAACCCCGCTTATAGGCTTGTATGACTATGAGTCGATCAAGAATATGGTTGAGAAAATTACAGTGAATGTTGCCCCGGGCGAAGTTTCCTTTCACGGCGCAGCGGTAAGCAAAACATGCCAAATCGAAGACATTTTTTATGTCAATTAGTACTACATCAGAACATGATTCTAACATGCGTTCAAATCAATAGGTGTGTAGCAAGCTCTCTATGAGAAACCTAATTGGATGCAGTCTGAAGGAAGTCTGTGCAACAAAAACACCAAAGCCCACGAGAGCGCCAAAAAAGGCAAATGCAGCGTGCACACCAATTCTACGGAATAGCTGTGCCAAAACCGGCCCGCAAGAGTTTTCAAATTATATACGAACACGCTACCCAAGCATAGTATGTCTCCTAAAGCCATTGTCCATGTTCATCAGCTACTTACAATTTGACTGCCACCTAACCTTTTTTTATATGTATTTATGTAGTCAGCGGAGAAACTTGGTATACTTCTTCGGGAGCAGAATGCCCGTGGGCTAGCAAATATTACAGAAATACGTCAAGCGTTCCAGTCCAATATGTTCACTTTCACTGACAAGCCAATGACATGCATAGCAGATAGCTGCACTTGTTGCAAGGCGCATGGAAGCAAAAGGTGCATCTTGAAGAGGGAAGACACGAACACTGACCATGTACCTCGCATTGCATCAGTAGATCAAGCCCAATTCAGCACGCCTTTAGTAAGCAAGATTGGACCCCGATTACCAGCACCAGGAAACCACGAAGGTACATGATCAATCTTTTAAAATCATACAAACGATCTTATGGAACTTGGGCATCCCCATGACCCTACTTGATCTGCCTTGCCAGGCACCGTGTCGGCAAACAGTTCCGTGTCTAGGAAAAGAGATGGCAGTTTATCTTCAAGCATACAGTCAGGCACAACAAAGAAAATCTGCTCACGTGATCAGCAGGTTGTTGTTGCAGTAACCCCTGATATGTCTTCAACGTATCTATAATTTTTGATTGTTCCATGCTATTATATTATCAACCTTGGATGTTTTATATGCATTTATATGCTATTTTATATAATTTTTGGGACTAACCTATTAACCTAGAGCCTAGTGCCAGTTTTTGTTTTTTCCTTGTTTTGAGTATCACAGAAAAGAAAAACCAAACGGAATCCAATTGACCTAAAACTTCATGGAACTTATTTTTGGACCAGAAGAAGGACATGGAGTAAAAGAGTTGGGCCAGAAGATTCCCGGGCTGCCCACGTGGGTGGGGGGAGCGCCCACCCCCCTGGGCGCGCCTCCCTACCTCGTGGACAGCCCGGAGACCCCCCTGACTTGTTCTCGACACCAAAACCTCTTATATATACTAAAACTTCCAGAAAGAAACCTAGATCGGGACTTCCGCCGCCAGAAGCCTCCGTAGCCATCGAAAACCAATATAGACCCGTTCCGGCACCCTGCCGGAGGGGGGGAATCCATCTCCGGTGGCCATCTTCATCATCCCGGCGCTCTCATGACGAGGAGGGAGTAATTCTCCCTCTGGGCTGAGGGTATGTACAGTAGCTACATGTTTGATCGCTCTATGTGTTCTTGATTCGGAACGATGTTGATGTATCGCGAGCTTTGCTACTTTAGTTGGATCTTTTGATGTTTCTCCCCCTCTACTCTCTTATGATGAATTGAGTTTTTCTCTTTGAAGTTATCTTATCGGATTGATTCTTCAAGGATTTGAGAACACTTGATGTATGTCTTGCATGTGCTTATCTGTGGTGACAATGGGATATCATGTGATCCACTTGATGTATGTTTTGGTGATCAACTTGCGAGTTCCGTGACCTCGTGAACTTATGCATAGGGGTTGGCACACGTTTTCGTCTTGACTCTCCGGTAGAAACTTTGGGAAACTCTTTGAAGTTCTTTGTGTTGGTTGAATAGATGAATCTGAGATTTTGTGATGCATATCGTATAATCATACCCATGAATACTTGAGGTGACATTGGAGTATCTAGGTGACATTAGAGTTTTGGTTGATTTGTGTCTTAAGGTGTTATTATAGTACAAACTCTAGGATAGATTGAACGGAAAGAATAGCTTCGTGTTATTTTACTATGGACTCTTGAATAGATCGATCAGAAGGGATAACTTTGAGGTGGTTTCGTACCCTACAATAATCTCTTCGTTTGTTCTCCGCTATTAGTTACTTTGGAGTGAATCTTTGTTGCATGTTGAGGGATAGTTATATGATCCAACTATATTATTATTGTTGAGAGAACTTGCACTAGTGAAAGTATGAACCCTAGGCCTTATTTCAACGCATTGCAATACCGTTTTCACTTACTTTTATCATTAGTTACCTTGCTGTTTTTATATTTTCAGATTACAAAACCTATATCTACCATCCATATTGCACTTGTATCACCATCTCTTCGCTGAACTAGTACACCTATACAATTTACCGTTGTATTGGGTGTGTTAGGGACACAAGAGACTCTTTGTTATTTGGTTGCAGGGTTGTTTGAGAGAGACCATCTTCATCCTACGCCTCCCACGGATTGATAAACCTTGGGTCATCCACTTGAGGGAAATTTGATGTTGTCCTACAAACTTCTGCACTTGGAGGCCCAACAACGTCTACAAGAAGAAGGTTGTGTAGTAGACATCAAGCTCTTTTCTGGCGCCGTTGCCGGGGAGGTTACCGCTTGAAGGTATATCTTTAGATCTTTCAATCGAATCTTTTAGTTTCTTGTTTGATCACTAGTTTAGTCTATAAAAGAAAACTACAGAAAATGGAATTAAGGTTGCCTCATATGCTTCATCTTTTTAATGTCTTTCGTGAAAATAAGGATTCCGATAATTTTGCCAAAGTGTTAGAAGAAGAATGCATTAGAATGTTTGGCACTAAATATTTTAATGATGAGCATGATTGCAATGTTGTTAGTACGAATTCCTTGAGTATCCATGATGCTAATGATATGCAAAGCCACAAGCTTGGAGAAGCTATGTTTGATGAAGATGATATTTTTTGTCCCCCAAGTTTTGATGAGAAAATTTATTATGTTGAAAGCATGCCTCCTATTTATGATGATTATATTGATGAAAGTGGATTTGGAGAGGTCGTGGCTTTATTTAGTGATGAATCCACTATTTTGGAAGAGGTTCCAATTGATTATGAGAACAAAGTTGCTATCTATGATGATTATTGTGATGACATGTATGCTATAAAAGAATAATGATAACCATGAAACTTGTCATCATGATTTTAGTTTTTAATTGGATTATGCCTCACATGATAGTTATTTTGTTGAGTTTGCTCCCACTATTATGAATGAGAAGAATTTTGCTTATGTGGTGAGTAGTAAATTTTCTATGCTTATAGATCATGAAAAGAATGCTTTATGTGATGGTTATATTGTTGAATTCATTCATGATGCTACTGAAAATTATTATGAGGGAGGAACATATGCGTGTAGGAATTGCAATAATATCAAGTTTCCTCTCTATGTGCTTAAAGTTTTGAAGTTATGCTTGTTTTACCTTCCTATGCAAGTTGATTCTTGTTCCCACAAGTTGTTTGCTCACAAAATCCCTATGCATAGGAATTGGGTTAGACTTAAATGTGCTAGTCATATTCTTCATGATGCTCTCTTTATGTTTCAATTCTTATCTTTTATGTGAGCATCATTTAAATCATCCTGCCTAGCTAGGGGCGTTAAACGATAGCGCTTGTTGGGAGGCAACACAATTTTATTTTTGTTACTTGCTTTTTGTTCCTGTTTAGTAATAAACAATTCATCTAGCCTCTGTTTAGATGTGGTTTTATGTTTTAATTAGTGTTTGTGCCAAGTAGAACCTTTGGGAAGACTTGGGTGAAGTCTTTGTGATCTTGCTGTAAAAAATAGAAACTTTAGCGCTCACGAGATTAGCTACCATTTTTTACTTGAGAGTGCTATTAATCTAATTCTTTTTGAAGATGATTAATAGACAAATTCCTCATGTACAACAATTTATTTCAGAATTGTTTGAGTTCCAAAAGTATATGTTGATACAGATTACTACAGTTTGTTCTGTTTTTGACAGAATCTGTTTTCTATGTGTTGTTTGCTTATTTTGATGAATCTATGAATAGTATCGGAGGGTATGAACCATAGGGAATTTGGAATATAGTAGATATTACACCAATGTGAATTTAGAATGAGTTCACAACAGTCCTTAAGTGGTGATTTATTTTCTTATACTAATGGAGCTTACGAGTTTTCTGTTGAGTTTTGTGTTGTGAAGTTCTCAAGTTTTGGGTAAAGATTCGATGGATTATGGAATAAGGAGTGGCAAGAGCCTAATATTGGGGATTCCCAAGGAACACCAAGGTAATATTCAAGGACAACCAAGAGCCTAAGCTTGGGGATGCCCCAGATGGCATCCCCTCGTTCATCGGTAACTTTACTTGGAGCTATATTTTTATTCACCACATGATATGTGTTTTGCTTGGAGTGTCATTTTATTTTCTTTTGCTTTGCTTGCTGTTTGAATAAAATACCAAGATCTGAAATTCTTAAATGTTAGAGAGTCTTCACATTACATAATTATTCGACTACTCATTGATCTTCACTTATATCTTTCGGAGTAGTTTGCCATTTGCTCTAGTGATTCACTTATATCCTTTTAGAGCATGGCGGTGGTTTATTTTGAAGAAATAGATGAACTCTCATGCTTCACTTA
This sequence comes from Triticum urartu, assembly GCF_003073215.2. NCBI lineage: Eukaryota > Viridiplantae > Streptophyta > Magnoliopsida > Poales > Poaceae > Triticum > Triticum urartu. The sequence goes on along the minus strand of NC_053026.1, from coordinate 536,291,846 downwards.
TATTATTTTGAGAGTCTCTTAGAACAGCATGGTAATTTGCTTTGGTTATGAAATTAGTCCTAATATGATAGGCATCCAAGAGGGATATAATAAAAAATTTCATATAAAGTGCATTGAATACTATGAGAAGTTTGATACTTGATGATTGTTTTGAGATATGAAGATGGTGATATTAGAGTCATGCTAGTTGAGTAGTTGTGAATTTGAGAGATACCTGTGTTAAAGTTTGTGATTCCCGTAGCATGCACGTATGGTGAACCGTTATCTGATGAAGTCGGAGCATGATTTATTTATTGATTGTCTTCCTTATGAGTGGCAGTCGGGGGCGAGCGATGTTATTTTCCTACCAATCTATACCCCTAGGAGCATGCGCGTAGTACTTCGTTTCGATAACTAATAAAGTTTTGCAATAAGTATGTGAGTTCTTTATGACTAATGTTGAGTCCATGGATTATACGCACTCTCACCCTCCCATCATTGCTAGCCTCTCTAGTACCGCGCAACTTTCGCCAGTACCTTAAACCCACCATATACCTTCCTCAAAACAGCCACCATACCTACCTATTATGGCATTTCCATAGACATTCTGAGTTATATTGCCATGCAATTTCCCACCATTCCGTTTATTATGACACGCTCCATCATTGTCATATTGCTTTGCATGATCATATAGTTGACATCGTATTTGTGGCAAAGCCACCGTTCATAATTCTTACATACATGTCACTCATGAGTCATTGCACATCCCGGTACACCGCCGGAGGCATTCACATAGAGTCATATTTTGTTCTAAGAATTGAGTTGTAATTTTTGAGTTGTAAGTAAATAAAGTGTGATGATCATCATTATTAGAGCATTGTCCCAAGTGAGGAAAGGATGATGGAGACTATGATTCCCCCACAAGTCGGGATGAGACTCCGGACGAAAAAGAAAAAAAGAAAAAGGCCATAAAAAGGGAGAAGGCCCAAAAAAAGAAAAAAGAAAAAATGAGAGAAAAAGAGAGAAGGGGCAATGGTACTATCCTTTTACCACACTTGTGCTTCAAAGTAGCACCATGATCTTCATGATAGAGAGTCTCCTATTTTGTCACTTTCATATACTAGTGGGAATTTTACATTATAGAACTTGGCTTGTATATTCCAATGATGGGCTTCCTCAAAATGCCCTAGGTCTTTGTGAGCAAGCGAGTTGGATGCACACCCACTTAGTTTTTTTTGAGCTTTCATACACTTATAGCTCTAGTGCATCTGTTGCATGGCAATCCCTACTCACTCACATTGATATTTATTGATGGGCATCTCCATAGCCCGTTGATATGCCTAGTTGATGTGAGACTATCTTCTCCTTTTTGTCTTCAACACAACCACCAATCTATTCCACCTATCGTGTTATATCCATGGCTCACGCTCATGTATTGCGTGAAGATTGAAAAAGTTTGAGAACATCAAAAGTATGAAAACAATTGCTTGGCTTGTCATCGGGGTTGTGCATGATTTAAATATTTTGTGTGATGAAGATAGAGCATAGCCAGACTATATGATTTTGTAGGGATAGCTTTCTTTGGCCATGTTATTTTGAGAAGACATGATTACTTTGTTAGTATGCTTGAAGTATTATTATTTTTATGTCAATATTAAATTTTTGTCTAGAATCTTTCGGATCTGAATATTCTTGCCACAATAAAGACAATTACATGGATAAATATGCTAGGTAGCATTCCACATTAAAAATTCTGTTTTTATCATTTACCTACTTGAGGACGAGCAAGAATTAATCTTGGGGATGCTTGATACGTCTCCAACGTATCTATAATTTTTTATTGTTCCATGCTATTATATTATCAACCTTGTATGCTTTATATGCATTTATATGCTATTTTATATGATTTTTGGGACTAACCTATTAACCTAGAGCCCAGTGCCAGTTTCTGTTTTTTCCTTGTTTTTGAGTTTCGCAGAAAAGGAAAACCAAACGGAGTCCAATTGACCAGAAACTTCACGGAACTTATTTTTGGACCAGAAGAAGGACATGGAGTAAAAGAGTTGCGCCAGAAGAGTCCCGGGCTTCCCACGAGGGTGGGGGGAGCGCCCACCCCCTGGGCGCGCCTCCCTACCTCGTGTACAGCCCGGAGACCCCCCTGACTTGTTATCGACGCCACAACCTCTTATATATACTAAAACTTCCAGAAAGAAACCTAGATTGGGACTTCCGCCGCCAAAAGCCTCCGTAGCCACCGAAAACCAATCTAGACCTGTTCCGGCACCCTGCCGGAGGGGGGGAATCCCTCTCCGGTGGCCATCTTCATCATCCCGCCGCTCTCATGACGAGGAGGGAGTAGTTCTCCCTCGGGGCTGAGGGTATGTACCAGTAGCTACGTGTTTGATCGCTCTATCATGTTCTTGATTCGGAACGATGTTGATGTATCGCGAGCTTTGCTACTATAGTTGGATCTTATGATGTTTCTCCCCCTCTACTATCTTGTGATGAATTGAGTTTTCCCTTTGAAGTTATCTTATCGGATTGAGTCTTTAAGGATTTGAGAACAGTTGATGTATGTCTTGCATGTGCTTATCTGTGGTGACAATGGGATATCACGTGATCCACTTGATGTATGTTTTGGTGATCAACTTGTGAGTTCCGTGACCTCGTGAACTTATGCATAGGGGTTGGCACATGTTTTCATCTTGACTCTCCGGTAGAAACTTTGGGGCACTCTTTGAAGTTCTTTGTGTTGGTTGAATAGATGAATCTGAGATTGTGTGATGCATATCGTATAATCATACCCACGGATACTGGAGGTGACATTGGAGTATCTAATCTTGGGGATGCCCCGGAAGGCATCCCCTCTTTCTTCAACAAGTATCGGTATGTTTTCGGATTCGTTTCGTTCATGCGATATGTGCAGATCTTGGAGCGTCTTTTGCATTTAGTTTTCATTTTTATTTTATGCACCATGCTGGTATGAGATAGTCCTTGGTTGATTTATAGAATACTCTCTGCACTTCACTTATATCTATTGAGTATGGTTTTATAGAATGCTTCATGTGCTTCACTTATATCATTTGAAGTTTGGATTGCCTGTTTCTCTTTACATAAAAAACCGCCATTTGTAGAATGCTCATTTGCTTCACTTATATTTGTTAGAGCGTGGGCATATCTTTTGTATAAAGAATTAAACTCTCTTGCTTCACTTATATATTTTTAGAGAGATAACAGGAATCGGCCATTCACATGGTTAGTCATAAAATCCTACACAAAACTTGTAGATCACTGAATATGATATGTTTGATTCCTTGCAATAGTTTTGCGATATAAATATGGTGATATTAGAGTCATGCTAGTGGGTAGTTGTGGATTGTAGAAATACTTGCGTTGAAGTTTGTGATTCCCGTAGCATGCACGTATGGTTAACCGTTATGTGATGAAGTCGGAGAATGATTTATTTATTGATTGTCTTCCTTATGAGTGGCGGTCGGGGATGAGCGATGGTCTTTTCCTACCAATCTATCCCCCTAGGAGCATGCACGTCGTACTTTGTTTCGATGACTAATAGATTTTTGCAATAAGTATGTGAGTTCTTTATGACTAATGTTGAGTCCACGGATTATACGCACTCTCACCCTTCCACCATTGCTAGCCTCTCTAGTATCGTGAACTTTCGCCGGTACCTTAAACCCACCATATACCTTCCTCAAAACAGCCACCATACCTACCTATCATGGCATTTCCATAGCCATTCTGAGATATATTACCATGTAACTTCCATCATCATCGTATACATGACTTGAGCATTTATTGTCATATTGCTTTGCATGAGCGTGAGATAGCTAGCATGATGTTTTCATGGCTTGTCCATTTTTTGATGTCATTGCTATGCTAGATCATTGCACATCCCGGTACACCGCCGGAGGCATTCATATAGAGTCATATCTTTGTTCTAGATATCGAGTTGTAATATTGAGTTGTAAGTAAATAAAAGTGTGATGATCATCATTATTAGAGCATTGCCCTAGTGAGGAAAGGATGATGGAGACTATGATTCCCCCACAAGTCGGGATGAGACTCCGGACGAAAAAAAAGAAAAAAAAAGAAAAAAAGGCCAAAAAAGGGAAGGCCCAAAAAAATGAGAGAAAAAGAGAGAAGGGGCAATGTTATTATCCTTTTACCACACTTGTTCTTGAGAGTAGCACCATGTTCTTCATATAGAGAGTCTCTTGAGTTATCACTTTCATATACTAGTGGGAATTTTCATTACAGAACTTGGCTTGTATATTCCGATGATGGGCTTCCTCAAATGCCCGAGGTCTTCATGAGCAAGCAAGTTGGATGCACACCCACTTAGTTTCTAGTTTGAGCTTTCATACACTTATAGCTCATAGTGCATCCGTTGCATGGGAATCACTACTCACTCACATTGATATCTATTCATGGGCATCTCCATAGCCTGTTGAAACGCCTAGTTGATGTGAGACTATCTTCTCCTTTTTTTGTGTTCTCCACAACCACCATTCTATTCCACCTATAGTGCTATGTCGATGGCTCACGCTCATGTATTGCGTGAAAGTTGAAAAGGTTTGTGAACGTCAAAAGTATGAAACAATTGCTTGGCTTGTCATCGGGGTTGTGCATGATGTGAATATTTTGTGTGGTGAAGATGGAGCATAGCCAGACTATATGATTTTGTAGGGATAACTTACTTTGGCCATGATATTTTGAAAAGACATGATTGCTTTATTAGTAGGCTTGAAGTATTATTGTTTTATGTCAAATGATAGACTATTGCTTTGAATCACTCGTGTCTTAATATTCATGCCATGATTAGATATGTGATCAAGATTATGCTAGGTAGCATTCCACATCAGAAATTATCTTTTTTATCATTTACCTACTCGAGGATGAGCAGGAATTAAGCTTGGGGATGCTGATACATCTTCGTCGTATCTATAATTATTGATTGTTCCATGCCAATATTATACAACTTTCATATACTTTTTGGCAACTTTTTATAATATTTTTGGGACTAACATATTGATCCAGTGCCTAGTGCCAGTTCCTGTTTGTTGCATGTTTTTGTTCGCAGTAAATCCATATCAAACAGAGTCCAAATGGGATTAAAACCGACAGAGATTTTTTTGGAATATATGTGATTTTTGGGAAGAAAAATCCACTCGAGACGATGCCCGAGGGGGCCATGAGGCAGGGGGCATGCCCCAGGGGGGCAGGCGCGCCCTGGGCCCTCGTGGCCACCCCGTAAGGCGGTTGGTGCCCTTATTTCGCCGCAAGAAAGCTAATATCCGGATAGAGATCGTGTTAAAATTTCAGCCCAATCGGAGTTACGGATCTCCGGGAATATAAGAATCAGTGAAAGGGCAGAATCTGGGAACGCAGAAACAGAGAGAGACAGAGAGATAGATCCAATCTCGGAGGGGCTCTCGCCTGTCCCACGCCATGGAGACCAAGGACCAGAGGGGAAACCCTTCTCCCATCTAGGGAGGAGGTCAAGGAAGAAGAAGAAGGAGGGGGGCTCTCCCCCCTCGCTTCCGGTGGCACCGGAGTGCCACCGGGGGCCATCATCATCACCGCAATCTTCACCAACAACTTCACCGCCATCATCACCAACTCTTCCCCCCTCTATGCAGCAGGGTAACCCCTCTTTTACCCGCTGTAATCTCTACTTAAACATGGTTCTCAACTCTATATACTATTTCCCAATGATGTATGGCTATCCTATGAGGTTTGAGTATATCCGTTTTGTCCTATGGGTTATTTGATAATCGTGATTGGTTTGAGTTGCATGTTTTATTATCGGTGCTGTCCTATGGTGCTCTCCGTGTCGCGCAAGCGTGAGGGATTCCCGTTGTAGGGTTTGCAATATGTTCATAATTTGCTTATGGTGGGTGGCGTGAGTGATAGAAGCACAGACCCGAGTAAGTAGGTTGTTTGCGTATGGGATAAAGAGGACTTGATACTTTAATGCTATGGTTGGGTTTTACCTTAATGATCTTTAATATTTGCGGATGCTTGCTAGAGTTCCAATCATAAGTGCATATGATCCAAGTAGAGAAAGTATGTTAACTTATGCCTCTCCCTCAAATAAAATTGCAATAAGGATTACCGGTCTAGTTATCGATTGCCTAGGGACAAATAAATTTCTCGTAACAAAAAGCTCTTTACTAAAACTAACTTAGTTGTGTCTTTACCTAAACAGCCCCTACTTTTTATTTATGTAATCTTTATTATCTTGCAAACCTATCCAAAAACACCTACAAAGTACTTCTAGTTTCATACTTGTTCTAGGTAAAGCGAACATCAAGCGTGCGTAGAGTTGTATCAGTGGTTGATAGAACTTGAGGGAATATTTGTTCTACCTTTAGCTCCTCATTGGGTTTGACACTCTTACTTATCGAAAACTGTTGTGATCCCCTATACTTGTGGGTTATCAGTAGGCGATGTTGCAGAAGCTGATGTTATATTATATCAAAACTGTTGTAGGGTACAGACCATTAACATGTGCATTTGTATGCAATGGTACATCCCGGCAATCCTACCTGATAGTTGGACAGTATATGCATTTGATATGCTTAGAAAAAGGATCATCGTGCTAGACCCAGTCGTAGGGCCGTTTGGGTATAGCAATCTCCGAGTAAGCATGCATGAATTTGTTAGCAACAAACTCCATACTGCTTTGTTCAACTGTCTGGAGAACTTCGTTAGCTCATGGCACAGTGAATCAAGCCATTGGGGGCGCACTTTTCCTATCGTAATGAGGGAAAAGATTGATACGTACATTTGGCGCAGCTCAAGTACATTTTTAACAGCGACTCGATGTCATACCCTCCAAAATTTGGTTAATTTGAACTTGTCCTCACTTGTATACAAATGCAGGGATCAGACTGGGATGTGTGCCACATTCTTTGCTTGGAACTACGATGGCGACAAACTACAGATACCACTAAACAAGGTATGTTGTTTATGTGCCTGACACACCACCCCCACCCCCAAGCACCCCATAGTTACTGCTTGCTCATTTCGTCTACTAAATCACTGCATTTGTGTAGGACACGCTATCATCGCACAACAGCTTGATGATATATGAACTAATGAGGATGCAAGGGAACCAAACTTCAGTGGCAAACGACGCCCTCGAAGCTGTCAAAGCGTCGTTCACAGCCCTATAAAATAGCACAGCGTTGATCGGTCTGCTCATGTAATTTTGATGATTTATAAGCAGAACAAACTTGTAGATTAAGTTTCCCAAGTACTACGACGATCATCGAGTGATCCTATCTAATGCAGGCAAATTCTTAGCCATTAACTAGTACACCAGAGCTTATCGAGTTACAACCTTGAGATATAGCTCACATGCCAGCTACAAGTTTATTTCCCTATGTAGATTGACACTGCTGCTGCAAGCAGCACGATCGATGCAAGCGCCTTCGCATAGTTGATCCCTTGGTTGACGGCTACATTATCTTCAGGAGCTGGTTGAACAGCTATTTGCGCAGCTTGCCATTGCTGCACCGAAGTTGCTTCAGCTCGTAACTCTGAGTTGATCCTCTCTAGCTGACACACCCTGTCGCGTAGATCAATGACCAGTTGCTTGTGGAACATATTGTCAATGGGATCGTCGAACCACTCGTACATCTCACATCCTCCCATCTGATGTAAATTGAGCACAGGAAAATCTCAATAGCTATGAACCACTAACAATTGTAACCACACCCAGAAAAACTTTCGCATTTAGAACACATACCCATGACTGGGCACATGTCTTGTATCTTCTCCCTGGGTTGTCGTCGCTCCACGAGATCCACATGGCCGCCTTGGGCCTATCCTTGCACCAACATGGTGTCGCTGGCTCGTAGTCCAGCAGACCCACCCTGTAACGCACCGGCGACCTGGTTTGGCCATCTGGAGCGAAGCGCCTCTGGGATGAAGATGCCGCCCTTGAGCTTGAAGAGAAGGAGGAAGAAATTTGCTTGGTGGGGGTGGGTGGGGGGAGTGTGTTTTCGCTGCTAGTGGAGTGACTGTGATGCAGTGTAGCCGTGTGGTCTTTATATAGGCTGGTCAGTGCTCACCCCAACGGTCACTTTTCAAACGTGTGGTGGCCAAGCAAACGGTTTCCATCAGATTTTTCCAAGGGGGCTTGCAAGGCACACCCGCCACATGCCAAACACACTCCACTCCATGCACAAGTTTTCACAACATGGGAGGCTGATCTCATCCAAGCTAAGGTTAACCGATAAATACAGTAATAAGTGTGTGAATGCTAACATACTTGAACATATCATCCTTAGGCAAATTCTCCTTAGACATAGGTCCAATGGCTAATGAAATACTTAGACAAATTCTATTTAACCTTAGTTCCAATGCATGGTGCACCCATCATACAAGTCATGGGCATGCAGAACTGTCTACCAGACAGCTACAAAATGGTACAGTAGGCCAGAATCTAACATGTCCTTGGACGCAGCAAATCCAAAAGCGGGACACGTACACGTCAGCATCCTAATCTTCCTCCTCAAACTCCTCCATGAATCCAGGGTGAGGATTTGTGTTGCCTGAGCAGGCAATTGTCTCGTACAACATCCTTTTGCGACCCGCCGGAAGACCAACCTATGCACCACACCAGAAAAAAACAAGCAGTTGGTCAATATCTGTTTCAACACTAACGCAACTAATAAGCATGGTTACTTTATAGAGGCAGAATTACCTCAGGAACTTCTTCCTCCAGCTCGTAAGCGTTAAAGTTGTCTGCATATGAGCAATGTAGCCAGGTGTTTCTCCGCTGCAAAATGCTTTTTGTCAGCAAGTCATCCTACCAGGGAACACTATGAATTCTACACTTGCACTCACCTTTGGCAAGGTATGTGCATGTCAGTGTTGTACCGAATAGTACATTTTGATATCTCCATTTCCCATCCATCCAGCATCATCGTACCAAGGATCTTGAGTCCTCTCAAGAGCATGCGCACGGTCGCCCCGTGCTTGGCCTCGTACACAGGGGTACCCACCTGTGTGTACAATGGGTCCATAACCGTGACCCTAGTCAGCTCCATGTCGAACACGTACAAGGACCACTCCTGGATAAGCCACATAGGGAACATTGTCTGCAAAGCATGCTACTGGTTTTAGTGAACAAGTCATATGAAAATCGAAATCGTGTGTGTACAAGGAAGAAACGGTGGCACTGGGAGTAGACATACCAGGCGGCACATGCATAACAGGAAACCAAGCTTGGGTGTGGAAAGCAACGCCATTAGTACTGCACGAGTGTTGTCAAAATCAATGTTTTCCATGTGGAGCTGCAAAAAAACACATGCACGCCAATTTGTCAATTCAAACCACTAGCAAGTGGCATTCAAAATCATTCCAATCATATATCCAACGTACCACGACATCAGGTGGTAGTAATCCTCTCCAGTTTGGAAGATCAACTCTCTCCATCAGCCTCCGTTCCCTATCGTTCCAGCCACGCACCCACGCTTCAGGACCAGTGTACATTATCTCGCCATGCAAGCTAAATTGGTGCTTCAACTTGTGTCCATCTATCCTGAGAACCGAAGGAGTGTGATGTTCAAACCAGGTCCTGCTTACAAAAAAACAACACTCATACCATTAGAGGCAGCCATATAGTCACATTCGTTATGTAACATTGCACACATGGAAAATAAACGCACCTACTAAGCACAGAATTCTCACTCAGAAGCATCACAGACTCATAGAGATCAGCACACATGTGGTCCGGATAATAAACATGGCGGATATCAAGCTCAAATGATGAATACCCGTAATCACGGGCAGGTGGCAAAGCAGGAACAACCGCTGCAAATACACAAACACAAGGTTAGATTCTGTTGTGCATTTTTTGTTGGAACAAGTCAAACAGTTGTGCACACTAACCAAGTGCGACGGGCCGGCTCTGTTCACCATAATCAGGCAGTGCAAGCCTCCTGTTGCCTATGGGAGTGGTCGTGGCAATCCCCTAGCATGATAATTTTGCTGCTCCAAAGCATCCGGCACAACGGCTGTACATGCAACAGATGGACCAGTTTTTAAAGAAACTTTTAGATGCAAATGGCCCTCGACCAAATTAGATGGTCATTTGATAAGTTTACCTTCACTCATATCAGTGTCTAACAGTGCCATCACCGCTGCCATCACTGGGTGATGGACAGGCACAACCTGGTCCCTAGAAGAAGCACCTCCCACTCCCAGGACCTCATGCATGGTAGTCTGTCGACTGCACCTACGGTAGACCACTGTTGCAAGATATGGCAGGGTGAATGATAACCCACAAGTATAGGGGATCGCAATAGCTTTCGAGGGTAGAGTATTCTGTTGGAAATATGCCCTAGAGGCAATAATAAATTAGTTATTATTATATTTCCTTGTTCATGATAATCGTTTATTATCCATGCTAGAATTGTACTAATAGGAAACTCAGATACATGTGTGGATACATAGACAACACCATGTCCCTAGTAAGCCTCTAGTTGACTAGCTCGTTGATCAATAGATGGTTACGGTTTCCTAACCATGGACATTGGATGTCATTGATAACGGGATCACATCATTAGGAGAATGATGTGATGGACAAAGACCCAATCCTAAGCCTAGCACAAGATCATGTAGTTCATATGCTAAAGCTTTTCTAATGTCAAGTATCATTTCCTTAGACCATGAGATTGTGCAACTCCCGGATACCGTAGGAGTGCTTTGGGTGTGCCAAATGTCACAACGTAACTGGGTGGCTATAAAGGTACACTACAGGTATCTCCGAAAGCGTCTGTTGGGTTGGCACGAATCGAGACTGGGATTTGTCACTCCGTGTAAACGGAGAGGTATCTCTGGGCCCACTCGGTAGGACATCATCATAATGTGCACAATGTGATCAAGGAGTTTATCACGGGATGATGTGTTACGGAACGAGTAAAGAGACTTGCCGGTAACGAGATTGAACAAGGTATCGGATACCGACGATCGAATCTCGGGCAAGTATCGTACCGATAGACAAAGGGAATTGTATACGGGATTGATTAAGTCCTTGACATCGTGGTTCATCCGATGAGATCATCGTGGAACATGTGGGAGCCAACATGGGTATCCAGATCTCTCTGTTGGTTATTGACCGGAGAGTCATCTCGGTCATGTCTGCATGTCTCCCGAACCCGTAGGGTCTACACACTTAAGGTTCGGTGATGCTAGGGTTATAGAGATATTAGTATGCGGTAACCCGAAAGTTGTTCGGAGTCCCGGATGAGATCTCGGACGTCACGAGGAGTTCCGGAATGGTCCGGAGGTAAGGAATTATATGTAGGAAGTGCTATTTCGGCCATCGGGACAAATTTCGGGGTCACCGGTATTGTACTGGGACCACCGGAAGGGTCCCGGGGGTCCACCGGGTGGGGCCACCTGCCCCGGGGGGGGGGACATGGGCTGTAGGGGGTGCGCCTTGGCCTATATGGGCCAAGGGCACCAGCCCCAAGAGGCCCATGCGCCAAGAGAAGAGGGAAAGGAAGAGTCCTAAAGGGGGAAGGCACCTCCGAGGTGCCTTGGGGAGGAGGGACTCCTCCCTTGGCCGCACCCTTCCTTGGAGGAAGGGCCAAAGGCTGCGCCCCCCCTCTCCCTTGGCCCTATATATAGTGGGGGAAAGGGAGGGCAGTAAAACCTAAGCCCTGGCGCCTCCCTCTCCCTCCCATGACACATCTCCCTCCTCCCGCAGCGCTTGGCGAAGCCCTGTTGGAATCCCGCTACTTCCACCACCACGCCGTCGTGCTGCTGGATCTCCATCAACCTCTCCTCCCCCCTTGCTGGATCAAGAAGGAGGAGACGTCGCTGCTCCGTACGTGTGTTGAACGCGGAGGTGCCGTCCGTTCGGCGCTAGGATCATCGGTGATTTGGATCACGACGAGTACGACTCCATCAACCCCGTTCTCTTGAACGCTTCCGCGCGCGATCTACAAGGGTATGTAGATCCACTCCTCCCTCGTTGCTAGATGACTCCATAGATAGTTCTTGGTGACACGTAGGAAAATTTTGAATTTATGCTACGTTCCCCAACATATTCAACCCAAATTTATTGATTCGACACAAGGGGAGCCAAAGAATATTCTCAAGTATTAGCAGTTGAGTTGTCAATTCAACCACACCTGGAAACTTAGTATCTACATCAGAGTGTTTAGTAGCAAAGTAATACGATAGTTGTGGTAACGGTAACAAAAGAGTAATGAAAGCAAAGTAATATTTTTGGTATTATGTAGTGATTGTAACAATAGCAACGGGAAAGTAAATAAGCGTAAACCAGTATATGGAAAGCTCGTAGGCATCGGATTAGTGATGGATAATTATGCCAGATGTGGTTCATCATGTAACAGTCATAACATAGGGTGACACAGAACTAGCTCCAATTCATCAATGTAATGTAGGCATGTATTCCGAATATAGTCATACGTGCTTATGGAAAAGAACTTGCATAACATCTTTTGTCCTACCCTCCCGTGGCAGCGGGGTCCTAATGGAAACTAAGGGATATTAAGGCCTCCTTTTAATAGAGAACCGGAACAAAGCATTAGCACATAGTGAATACATGAACTCCTCAAACTACGGTCATCACCGGTAAGTATCCCGATTATTGACACTTCGGGGTTAACGGATCATAACACATAATAGGTGACTATAGACTTGCAAGATAGGATCAAGAACTCTCATATATTGATGAAAACATAATAGGTTCAGATCTGAAATCATGGCACTCGGGCCCTAGTGACAAGCATTAAGCATAGCAAAGTCATAGCAACATCAATCTCAGAACATAGTGGATACTAGGGATCAAACCCTAACAAAACTAACTCGATTACATGGTAAATCTCATCCAACTCATCACCGTCCAGCAAGCCTGCGATGGAATTACTCACGCACGGCGGTGAGCATCATAAAATTGGTGATGGAGGATGGTTGATGATGACTGTCGGTGTCAAAACCGGCGGATCTCGGGTAGGGGGTCCCGAACTATGCGTCTAGGCTAGATGGTAACAGGAGGCAAAGGACACGAAGTTTTACCCAGGTTCAGGCCCTCTTGATGGAGGTAAAAAACCTACGTCCTGCTTGATTAATATTGATGATACGGGTAGTACAAGAGTAGATCTACCACGAGATCGGAGAGGCCAAACCCTAGAAGCTAGCCTATGGTATGATTGTTGAGGGAGTCCTGGATTAGGGGGTGTCTGAATGGCCGGACTATACCTTCAGTCGGACTCCTGGACTATGAAGATACAAGATTGAAGACTTCGTCCCGTGTCCGGGAGGGACTTTCCTTGGTGTGGAAGGCAAGCTTGGTGATACGGATATGTGGATCTCCTACCATTGTAACCGACTTTGTGTAACCATAACCCTCTCCGGTGTCTATATAAACCGGAGGGTTTTAGTCCGTAGGGCAACATACAGAACAACAATCATACCATAGGCTAGCTTCTAGGGTTTAGCCTCTCCGATCTCGTGGTAGATCTACTCTTGTACTACCCATATCATCAATATTAATCAAGCAGGACGTAGGGTTTTACCTCCATCAAGAGGGCCCGAACCTGGGTAAAACTTCGTGTCCCTTGCCTCCTATTACCATGCGGCCTAGACGCACAGTTCGGGACCCCCTACCCGAGATCCGCCGGTTTTGACACCGACATTGGTGCTTTCATTGAGAGTTCCTCTGTGTCGTCGCCGTCAGGCTTGATGGCTCCTACTATCATCGATAGTGATGCGGTCCAGGGTGAAACTTGTCTCCCCGGACAGATGTCTGTCTTCGGCGGCTTTGCACTGCGGGCTAATTTGCTTGGCCATCTGGAGCAGATCGAAAACTACGCCCCTGGCCGTCAGGTCAGGTTTGGAAGTTTAAACTACACGGCTGACATCCGCGGGGACTTGATCTTCAATGCAGTCGAGCCACTATCGAGCGCGCCGCACTGTCACGACGGGCATGATCTAGCTCTGCCGCCGAACAGTGCCCTGGAGGCCGCACCCGCATCGGCTTCGACCCTTAATTCAGAGCCAACTGCGCCGATCGAGGATGGGTGGTTGGACGCCGCCTTGGGGGCTGCGATCCCAACGACGATCGAGCCGAACACCAACCCCGCACTCCGCGAGACTCGTGACTCCAAGGAGCCGGACTCCTCCCCGGACTCCGAACCTTCCGCGCCCCTGCCGATCGAATCCGATTGGGCGCCGATCATGGAGTTTACCGCCGCGGACATCTTTCAGCACTCGCCCTTCGGCGATATTATGAAATCACTAAAGTCTCTCTCTTTGTCAAGAGAGCCCTGCCCGGATCATGGCCAGCAGGATTGGGATGCGGAAGACGAAGAAATTCGACGCCCACCCACCACCCACTTTGTAGCCACTGTCGACGATTTAACCGACATGCTCGACTTCGACTCTGAAAACATCGACGGTATGGACGACAATGCGGGAGGTGAAGAAGAACCACCGCCCACAGGGCGCTGGACGGCCACCTCATCATATGACGTATACATGGTGGACACACCAAAAGATGACGACGAGGAGCGGAAGGACGCACCGAAGGCTTGTTCCCTCGAGAAGCAGTCAAAGCGGCGACGCAAGCGCCGCCCCAAATCCCGCCTCGACAGAAATAACGATCACACAGACCCAGCGCTGGAGCAGGGCGAACCGCTGCCGGACAACGGCAATCCGGATAATCAAACCGAACAAACAAATTCTATCAAGGATAATAGTCCAGACGACATAACGCCGAACAGGCACCCGGAGCAGCAGAATGCCCGTAAAAGGCTTGTTGCCACCGCGAGGAGTCTTAAAAAGCAGAAGCAAAGGCTCAAGGCCGCGCAAGACACACTCCAAATCAGATGGAGTAAAATACTCAACACAGCAGCGAGATACGGCGACAATCGCCCCTCCAAGAGCTACCCAAAGCGGAAGCTGCTACCTGAATTCGATGAGGAGGCCTCAGACCCCCCACAACCAAACATCAAAGCAGCCACCTGGCCGGATAGACGACCCCTCTACCAACACAAAGCGGCATACAACGCCACTCATAATACAACACGCGACCCATGCGAGGGCTCGCACCCAAAGGACAGCGCAACAAGATCCATCTATGGACAACGCAAACGCGCCCCAGCATACAATGCAACACAATAAACATCCGAACAACGCGGTACACCCAGCTACAGGGGTGCCGCACACCCCCTATGTTTCACCGATGAGGTGCTGGACCATGAATTTCTAGAGGGATTCAAACCCGTAAACATAGAGACATACGACGGAACAACAGACCCTGGGGTCTGGATTGAGGACTACATCCTTCATATCCATATGGCTCGAGGAGATGATCTCCACGCCATCAAGTACTTACCCCTCAAGCTCAAAGGGCCAGCTCGTCACTAGCTTAAAGGCCTCCCCGAAAGCTCCATTGGAAGTTGGGAAGAGCTCGAAGATGCCTTTCGGGCAAATTTTTAAGGGACTTATGTCCAACCTCCGGATGCGGACGATTTGAGTCATATAACTCAACAGCCCGGAGAGTCAGCCCGAAATCTTTGGAACAGGTTTCTTACTAAAAAGAACCAGATTGTCGACTGTCCGGACGCCGAAGCCTTGGCAGCTTTTAAGCATAGCGTCCGTGACGAATGGCTCGCCAGACACCTCGGCCAAAATAAGCCGAGAACGATGGCCGCATTAACAAGCCTCATGACCCGCTTTTGCGCGGGTGAGGACAGCTGGCTAGCCAGATGCAGCACCAGCGACCCCAGTACATCTGAAGTTGGAGATGGAAACGGGAAATCACGGCGCAGCAGCAATCACAGACGTCGGAATAAAGAAGACAACACGAAGGGCACGGCAGTAAACGCCGGATTCAAAAGCTCTCGGCCAGGTCAGCAAAAGCCACCCTCTAAAGGCACCGGGGATGAATTGTCCAGCCTCAACAAAATTCTGGATCAAGTATGCCAGATCCATAGTACCGCTGGTAAACCTGCTAATCATACCCACAGAGAATGTTGGGTCTTCAAGCAGTCCGGCAAGCTCAACGCCGTACACAAGGGGGAGGATACACCAAGTGAAGACGAGGACGAGCCTCCCAAGCAAGACACTGGGGACCAAAAGAAATTTCCACCAGAAGTCAAAAAAGTAAACGTGTTACACGTAATCAAGGGAAAAAACAACGCGGCACTCCCAGGAAAATATACCCAAGTGCCTGTCACCACGAATTCCTTCCACTGGTCGTCTCAACCGATCACTTTCGACCATCGCGATTACTCAGCAAGTATCCGACGCGCAGGATGGGCTGCCCTGGTATTAGACCCAGTAATTGGCGGATGCCACTTCACACGAGTCCTGATGGACGGTGGTAGCAATCTAAACCTAATATATCAGGATACAATCCGCGGGATGGGGTTAGACCCAACAAAAATTCGCCATAACAATACTACCTTTAAAGGAGTAACGTCAGGCCCAGGGGCTCGTTGTACAGGCTCCCTCCTACTACAAGTTATATTCGGCTCCCCCGATAACTTCCGTCGCGAGCATTTAACCTTCCACATCGCTCCATTCCAAAGTGGCTATCAAGCACTGCTCGGACGCGAAGCTTTCGCTCGCTTTAATGCAATACCACACTACGCCTCCCTCACACTCAAGACGCCCGGTCCACGTGGCATCATTTCAGTGAACGGAAATATCAAGCGATCTCTGCGGGCCGAAGAGAGTGCGGCTGCCTTGGCAGCCGCACACTAAAGGCGCCCGGACTAGCGAAAGCATCCAATAGGTCATCAAGACCTCAGACACAACTAATCAAGTCCGGCGCCGCTATTTATACCGAATAAATGGTCACACCCCTATTTGTCAATACAAGGGGCTCAACGCACGCAGACAAGTGGCAATTTTTTCTTATCTTGAATTATACATGGTTTCTTTAAAAACTATCTTTTTGCACGACAACTTTTTCACCTAAATTCGCTCTTTTACAGACGATCATCGTGCTACACCCGTCCAGGATACGGCACAACGGAGACACAGGCGCAGACGTGCAGTAGGGACCCGCTCCAAGGATTCTTTTTAGATTAAGACCCTGCGTAAACCTTTTTTACTGTCTCTTGTCGACACATATCCACCATTGTGAAGGATGCTGACGTCTTGGCATGTGGCCACGCCAGAACAATGCACGTATCTGGACACAAGGGGCTTCTTACAAAGGCCATTATTTAGGCCCGGTTTATACCACAAAGACCAAATACCTTAGGGAGTGTTCGGCGTCGCGAGTTTGGCCCTATATGCATCAGCTCCGAATCATTGTCTTTGGTCAAATGTTGGGTTTGCCCGGCTCCTGTGTTTTGGTGCCTTACGTTCCACTTTACCGGCTAAGGTAGCACCAGGAGAACTACTGCGATTGTGCCCTAGTTCATCCGGACGAGCACCTCAGTAGAGAAAGCCGAAAACTGACTGTCATGATATAGCGTGAGACTGGTCAACCACTCGATGACCTGTTGGAATGTTAGAATTCCTCCGCCTTAACGAAGGGCCGTTTTCCGGCCAGGCATGTACGCACCCCGGGATCGGGAGAGTGCGGAGCCACCAGGGACTATCTAGTAGCCCCATTGTCAAACTCCTATGGCTAAGTGAAAGTGCTAAAGCATTATAGTCCGATTGCCTCGCTCGCTCCGCTATCACCTCCTTAATAGGACCAAGACATTGGGTTAAGTGTGAACGCGTGTTTTTTGCGAGCACCTCCGCATTATATGCGTGGGGGTTGAAGCCGACGGCTGCAATCTTTCAGGTTATACACATGTATACATAAACGGCCGCCCAGGAGGCATCATATTACTTTCAGGCAAAAGTATAAAAATAGCCTTATAAAAATTTATAAAAGCATTTTGCTTACAATGAGATTACATATCACTCAAACATAATATTTTTTGAGCACTAGGTCTCTATCAAACGAGCACCCTCAAGAACTTCTTCAAAGTAGTGCTCAGCAGCCATTCGGCCTATGCGTGAGCCCTCTATGCATGCCGACCTCTTCATCGCATTAATGCGCGGCACCACGTCAAGGAACTGTTGCACCAAGCTGAAATAGCTATTCGGTTTTGGCCTTTCCGGCCATAGCTGATCCACAACAGACCTCATGGCGAGTCCGGACAACCTATTCAGTTCGGCCCATTCGGCTAATTGGTCAGTCAATGAAAGCGGACACTCGGGAGAATGGAATTGTGTCCAAAACAGCTGGTCCACTTCACGGTCCGTCTGACCCTGGAAGTACTTGGCCGCATCGGCAGCGCTCGCCGCTAAATCCATATACACATCCTCCGAACTCCACAGCCGGTCCAGAGGGGCGTACCTCGCTGCTGTGTTGAGTATTTTACTCCATCTGATTTAGAGTGTGTCTTGTGCAGCCTTGAGCCTTTGCTTCTGCTTTTTAAGACTCCTCGCGGTGGCAACAAGCCTTTTACGGGCATTCTGCTGCTCCGGGTGCCTGTCCGGCGTTATGTCGTCCGGACTATTATCCTTGATAGAATTTGTTTGTTCGGTTTGATTATCCGGATTGCCGCTGTCCGGCAGCGGTTCGCCCTGCTCCAGCGCTGGGTCTGTGTGATCGTTATTTCTGTCGAGGCGGGATTTGGGGCGGCGCTTGCGTCGCCGCTTTGACTGCTTCTCGAGGGAACAAGCCTTCGGTGCGTCCTTCCGCTCCTCATCGTCATCTTTTGGTGCGTCCACCATGTATACGTCATATGATGAGGTGGGCGTCCAGCGCCCTGTGGGCGGTGGTTCTTCTTCGCCTCCCGCATCGTCGTCCATACCATCGATGTTTTCAGAGTCGAAGTCGAGCATGTCGGTTAAATCGTCGACAGTGGCTACAAAGTGGGTGGTGGGTGGGCGTCGAATTTCTTCGTCTTCCGCATTCCAATCCTGCTGGCCATGATCCGGGCAGGGCTCTCTTGAGAAAGAGAGAGACTTTAGTGATTTCATAATATCGCCGAAGGGCGAGTGCTGAAAGATGTCCGCGGCGGTAAACTCCATGATCGGTGCCCAATCGGATTCGATCGGCAGGGGTGCGGAAGGTTCGGAGTCCGGGGAGGAGTCCGGCTCCTTGGAGTCATGAGTCTCGCGGAGTGCGGGGCTGGTGTTCGGCTCGATCGTCGTTGGGATCGCAGCCCCCGAGGCGGCGTCCAACCACCCATCCTCGATCGGCGCAGTTGGCTCTGAATTAAGGGTCGAAGCCGATGCGGGTGCGGCCTCCAGGGCACTGTTCGGCGGCAGAGCTAGATCATGCCCGTCGTGACAGTGCGGCGCGCTCGGCAGTGGCTCGACTCCGTCGAAGATCAAGTCCCCGCGGATGTCAGCCGTGTAGTTTAAACTTCCAAATCTGACCTGACGGCCAGGGGCGTAGTTTTTGATCTGCTCCGATGGCCAAGCAAATTAGCCCGCAGTGCAAAGCCGCCGAAGACAGAGATCTGTCCAGGGAGACAAGTTTCACCCTGGACCGCATCACTATCGATGATAGTAGGAGCCATCAATCCTGACGGGGTCGACACAGAGGAACTCTCAATGAAAGCACCAATGTCGGTGTCAAAACCGGCGGATCTCGGGTAGGGGGTCCCGAACTGTGCGTCTAGGCTGGATGGTAACAGGAGGCAAGGGACACGAAGTTTTACCTAGGTTCGGGCCCTCTTGATGGAGGTAAAACACTACGTCCTGCTTTATTAATATTGATGATACGGGTAGTACAAGAGTAGATCTACCACGAGATCGGAGAGGCCAAACCCTAGAAGCTAGCCTATGGTATGATTGTTGTTCTGTATGTTGTCCTACAGACTAAAACCCTCCGGTTTATATAGACACCGGAGAGGGTTAGGGTTACACAAAGTCGGTTACAATGGTAGGAGATCCACATATCCGTATCGCCAAGCTTGCCTTCCACGCCAAGGAAAGTCCCTCCCGGATACGGGACGAAGTCTTCAATCTTGTATCTTCATAGTCCAGGAGTCCGGCAGAAGGTATAGTCCGGCCATCCGGACACCCCCTAATCCAGGACTCCCTCAATGACGGCGGCGACGAATCCCCCTCTCCGGAGCACCGAACGGACTCCAGATTAGCCCTCCCGAGAGGTTTTAGGGCTTGGCGGCGGCTCCGTATCATAAAACGTGATGAAATCTTCTCTTCTATTTTTTTTCTCCCCGAAAGTAGATATATAGAGTTGGAGTTGGAGTCGGGAGGTCTCCAGGGGGCCCACGAGGTAGGGGGCGCGCCCTAGGGGGGGCACCCCCTACCCTCATGGACAGGGTGTGGGCCCCCTGGTCTTTATCTTTGGCGAGAATTTTTTATTATTTATTATAAGATATTCCGTGGAGTTTGAGGTCATTCCGAGAACTTTTGTTTTCTACACATAAAACAACATCATGGCAATTCTGCTGAAAACAGCGTCAGTCTGGATTACTTTCATTCAAATCATACAAGTTAAAGTCCAAAATAAGGACAAAAGTGTTTGGAAAAGTAGATACGACGGAGACGTATCAGTGAACAAGTGAGCTCATGCAACTTGCAGATGCATTATTCAAAACATGAAAATGATGGCGTCACTTACAGTCTACAGCCATCCCCTTTCATTTGTGGTCCACGATCATAGTCTTCTCCATTGGTTCATCAACACCAGCCCAGCAACATCTGCAAAACAAAATAGCACAAACTCCATTTAGTGTACCAAAATCACACCGGCCAATCAAAATCGCACTTACAAGAAACAAACTCGGTTAAAAAATAGTAGTCAAGGTTATTACCTTTCCCATATGCACTTACATGCACTGCAGCTTGTGAGTTGATGTCAGTTTCTTGCACACGCGTTGATGCACCCGCCACCGCACTCGTCTCTAATAAACATATACAAAAAAACACACATATAAATTGTTTAGTACCAACGCTAAACTAATTTAGTCAATGGCTTTTTTCAATGTAATGACCTACAACGTACCTGGGTTGCCACGTGGCTCTTCATTAACTACAACTACTGACATCAAAGCCCTAGCAACTTCCCTTGAGGTTTCAGCCAGATCTTGCGTAATATCTAACAGAGAAACAAAAAAATGAGTCCACCACGCTAATTACCGTCATATCATTAATTAACGAGAAATCAATGCGCCCACGACCGCTGTTCTATTTCCCAAGCACGGCAGGGGCGCATGGCCCACCATGCATGCATGCATGCATGGCCCGTTTTCATGCAAGCGCACGTAAACAGGAAGTGGCTTAGCACCTCCAAGCGACAACAACTCATTACCATACCAGCATAAAATATTTTTTTTCATCCTTGGATCTGTGACATAGATTACCTGTACTTGCCCTGGGCCGATGCGAGGTTTGGCTCACATTAGGAAATGCGGCAGCCATCGGAGCTTGCCTCTTCACTCGATCCATGAAATCGCCAAGCGTGTCCTCCGGGTCTTTGTGCCGTTTAGCATCTGCCTTGCTCTTGATTTCTACAAGCACTTTGACTTGTGTCTCCTCTACCATCTTCATGAATTCCTGCTCACGCTGCTTCAGTTGATGCTCCACTGCCTCCTTGAACGCATCAAGAATCTGGGACAGGAGATAGCAAGAAGACAACTAAATTAGTTAATGCAACAGGACAAACTTGCATCTAGTCTCACAAGCGAACAAATTTCAATAACTAACCTCTCGTGGTATCTCTGTCGCATGGTCCACACGAAATCCAGTAGGAGGAGCATGCACACTAGAACTTGGCGTGGCCCAGCCATGTTCTTGAGTTGCGCTCCCACAAACGGCATTGATTACCGGCGACCTGGGGACATCCACTGCCTGCAGGGAACAATCAAAGTGAATCTTAGCAACCACACTGTATTTATTGAGGCCTCATTTAAGGCGAGAAATGTACCTCAAATCCAGTGTCCACACCATGCCTTGCTGCATGCTTGCGAATCTGCAGTTTCATCATCAGATCCGAGTACGAGGCCAAGCGAGGGAACGACAGGGTCTCTCGTCCCTCCATCCTGTGTTCAAGGTAATCACAGAAAATGATCTACATTTTATAGGCAAAACAGAGAGCAAATGTGTGAGAAAACACCCAATTTTTTTTGCAAATATTGAACCGGTAGCACTTTGCTAACCTGAGGGATGACAAGGCACCCTTGGAGACTCAGCTGAGATGGGTCATGCAGGAGATCCTCCCAAAGCTTGGCAGCACCCTCTCTCAACCCCTCCACAACATAATCACAGAAATCGTAATCGGAGATTTGGGTCGGCTCAGCTAGGACCGGAAGGATTTCATTGGCAATTTTGGCGTGCGCTCCCCTAGGCAGGAGAAATGTTGAAGCGGCTATGATTGTACATGCCACTATCATCTTCTCCTTTTCTGCTCCTACAATCGCTACCTTGCTTGCGTTTTGTATGATTTTCTTCACTTTGACGACAGGGATCCTACTTGCCCTAGACATGGTGGTGGCTAAGATGGCATGCAAGTTCTCTAGCAAGCCTTCCCTGTTCGCTAAGTAAGCCCCGCCCGGGATATCTATCTTCCTACCACACGGCGACAACCCTAAACATTTCGCCACCTCCCTATAATTGACAACAACATGATTCCCATCGCCCATATACATCTTCATATCTTTAGGATCTATCCTAGCTAACATGGACATGCTAAAGATACGGTTATTGTTGCCCATGTCCTTGATCTTGCACAGCTCCTCCATGCCTATCCCGGAAAACACACCTTTGATGTTTGGATTCCAGTCTCCGGCGATGGAATGCAGCATCCCCGAATTGTACGCCGTGTTGAGTGCGGGCACCTTCTTCACGGGCACCATAGTTGAGGAAGAAGCTCCATCTATCGCAGCTGCTGGCGAGGACAGCTTGGACCTCCGGCCCATCTGGAACAGTGATCTGCACAATGGCACACCAGAGAAGAAGAGGAGCAAGTGAGAACTCGAGGAAATGGAACATCCGAAGGAAGAAGAAAACCGAGAGGCCATGGAAGCACTAGCACATACCTTTTGCTTCTCTTGTTCTCCCCAAGCCCTAGATACAGTTGTGCTTGTTCTTTGTGCTGGGAGGCTCCGGTCCAGGGAGCTGTTTCTATACACATGCGCCGGTACTAGTGGCCCTGTGCTCACGTCCACACCCTGACCAAGTGGCTAGAAAGTGGGCCACGTATGCCGTCTGGAGGCACCACACTCTTGCTCTAGTGTGATTCAACTAAGCTCCCAGCCCCGCTTAAATTAACTAATCAAGCAAAAAAGGCAAATCTTATTAGAATACAGAACACGGAAATATTTGTTTTTTTGCATGAAGCAATTTTTTGCAACAAAAAATAATAATAATTAAAAAAGGGTCAATCAACGACATCTTTCTATCGAACGGCCAGGTAATTCACTCGAAACACGGAAAAATGCACGTGCCAAATACTTCCATTATTTAGAGAGACTCCGCTTACATATCAGCAAAAGCAGTACAAGCAGCTACAAGCATGTGCATGCATTAACCTAATACATGTTATTGTGGAATTTTCATATTCTAGCACGCTTGCATGGAGGGCTCTCTGCATCATCTTCTTCGCTCCCATCTTCACTAGCACCTGTCACCGACATTTGGTCCCCCTCCAACAGCTCGCATGCATCAACCGCACTTGCAGGTATAGCGCAAGGGTCAAAATCTGATGTCTCTTCTCCAACCACCAATCAGGGACGTCCACGGCATGATCAACCTGCAAACAAAAAAATGACCACCATAAATTAGATCACATGCAAGAACTTTCATAATGGCAGTTCAAAAACCGGGAAAAACTCATAGTAGCGACTGCCGGTGCACCTAAGGCAATCTCCGTGTCGATCACCGGTCCTTGTGCCATTACACTAGCCTACGCAACGATTATTCATGTTAACTTGTAGTCAGACAAGGTGCTCTGATGAAAAACAAATCAAAACTTGGTAAAGATCGGAGACCTCGTCAGCAAGGCTGTCAACAACAGACAACGGATCAGGGAAAACGAGACCATCCAAACCTACACCATCACTAAGCACCTGACCATGGAAGACAATTTTGTAAGTGCATTGCACAAGATCGGTTGCTTGCCATGGTTAGTTCCTAACTACAAATACTAACCTGCACACCGCCTAGTGTCAGTGTGGAGCTGGACGCTTCGGTCAGCACTGAAGCTGGGGAAACCGTGCTGTTGGGCGCCATCTTCGACTGGTTTTGATGGATTTTCACTACTCCGCGCCACCTGTATATATACAGAGCGAAATTTTTTGGTTTCCCTCCAGAGCAACCAAGTTCAAAATTCAAACAAGCAGGGGCACATGGGGGTGGAGTTCAAATTTGAATTTTGTGGATGAGGAACACACACGCGACGCCTAGCTACCAGGCTTTCTCCACCCCTCCGGCCATGGCTATCTGTGCGTATTAAAACGGGAACACATGGACGGCGCGTTGGACCTGTGCATACATCTTGTCAGCCAACTGCCATGCCATGCGCTCCGCAAAAGCAGCATCATCATGTCCAGTGTGAAGAAATCTTGGTAGCAGCGCTTCCATCACCTGTCACTTCATGCAGCCAACAGCACGCGTCGGTCGAGCATGGCTATGCATTGCCCATGACACAATTAGCCGAGGCACTTGCCAATCAACTATCAGGAAAATCCCCGCCAAGATGAACTTGTGCAGGGTTTTTTTGCTAATTTTTTTCTCGAAACTCGCATTTTAAACGTCGAATTGATCAATGAGCAATGATGTATCATCTTGATGGTTACCATCACACTGAACAAGCACACCAGCCGATGCCTCATTCGTCAAGATGCATGACATGCTTGTTCATGTAGTCAGCCACATGCACGACATGCCCAAACGAGAGACATGCGAGCAGGCATTGAATGCATGTGCCATGCGACAGGCACACCTGTGTCCGCAGACTAGGCATGCTCACCATGCGCCCATGCTATAATCAAACGTCCTAGGAAAAACTAGCCTCGTGCCTCTGTCATTTCGGCTTTGGTCATCGCTCGTCTCTTGGCTCTGTCACATCACTATTAACCACACGCACATACGGAGGCCAAGGTCCATCTCCCCAGTTTTTGCCAAGCATATGCCTTCGACCCAAAACAACGGTTCTGAAAGAGACTTGCGATTACCAACTCAATTAAGCACACCCAAATAAAAATGATATCCCAAAGATTGCAGTTTTCTCTACAAATCACAACATCAGCAACAGCAAGCTATCACACGCAAAGCTAAGATTTGCAGCCTACAGAAAAAAAATTCCATCACCGCCAACATTAAGTATGAAATGCGCGTGTTTAGATGACAAATTCGTATGCAGTCCTTGGTCCTGGCGAAGATGAAAATGAAGGCACAGCGTGCAGCAGTCTCGCTTACAGAAAATTAGGCTCGAACGGTCCAGATTTCTTGGTGCCACAAGCATTACTCCTGTGTCCAAGCACACCACAATTTAAACACTTTGGCAATTTCCTTGGCGCCTTGGGCACATCGCCTCTCTCTGGGCAAGTTGTGCATTTGTGGCCCTGACTCCTACAGATCGTGCAGAACTGCAATCTCTTCAAATGTTCTTCATACAGAGCTTTGTCACGGCTTGTTGTAGGTCTACCCCTCGGCCGTTTTTTCTGTTGTCCTACAATCACTGAACAACTTGATTCACCATCACAGTGAGACCTTGTCGCACAGCCTTGCAACTCAAGTGTCTCTTGCTCGTTCTGAACAAGTAGCTGATTTTGTTGTTCCCTTTCTGCTAGTCCCATGCCATCCTTATCACTGCTTAACGGCACCAGAGCG
Source organism: Triticum urartu (assembly GCF_003073215.2). Lineage (NCBI taxonomy): Eukaryota > Viridiplantae > Streptophyta > Magnoliopsida > Poales > Poaceae > Triticum > Triticum urartu. The sequence continues at coordinate 536,266,037 of NC_053026.1, read as the reverse complement.
GCTTGCACCTCCTTCATCATAGCCATGAAAACATCATAGCACTTAACATTACTATCACCAAGCAACACACATTCAAGCGCCTTCATGTACATTGTGTGATGCCTGAATGTGTCACTAGAAGGAGGGCCTCTGTCTCTTTGGTACCGTACCAAATATGCAGGGAGAACATCACGTGCATCTCTTGTCCATCGTTTCATTATATGTTTCTCGGGTATCTTCGATAGACGGAAGAACACCATAACCTACATTGAAACCAGTGAATTGTTTTCATTATGCAGCAAATGACTCATAACTACAGCCAGAGGAGAGCAAGCAAAAACAACCCTTGCCTGCAATGCATGGCAACACACCAAGCCAGAGTGTTCAAATGTGCCACATTCGCAACTAAAAAAACTCTCATCATCATTCACTTCGATCTTGAACTCTACCTTACTCCATTTTTCTCTTGCCGCCGCATCTATATGGGTTGATTTATAAATCTTTCTCGGCACAATCTCATCCAATACATGTGTGCCACATTTATATAGTTCTTCATCAAATTTCTCGAACATGGCTCGGGTGTACACCTTGCTAGCATGCCTCTCTATTGGCAGGTTTAGTCGAAGCGAGACACCACTCTACAAATAAACAGAACACACAAGAGCACACGAAGTCAGTATAAACAAGGTTAACACGAAACCATTCTAGGACAGTTTTTCTCAGCTGAAAACTTACTAGCAATGTACTCTTCTCTTGGAAGCTCTCTTCTGACTCCCTGTCAAACTGAAGCTTTTCGAATTGTTTCAAGAAAAGGTGCATAGGGCACCCCGATGGAACATAACCCTTCAGCAGATGGTTAGCACTTTCACTTCGTTGTGTGCTATTCATCTTTGCACAAAACACGCCTCTAAAATATGGCTTTGCCCACTTATGCTGCACCTCATATATTTGCGTCAGGAATGGATGCTTCCTCAAGTTGTACTTTTCCAACATGTCCTGCCAACCAGCTCCAAATTCTTCCTCTGTGATCATGTGATGTACAAGCTTGTGGAACTCCATCTTAAAATTACTGTTCTTGCTCCAGAGCACACCCATCGACTCATTCGCCTTCTTCAAAACGTGCCACTTACACCAACGGTGTACTGTGTTTGGTAGTTCTACCTCAATAGCCAGCTCCATAGCACGCGCCTGATCTGCATTACATTTTAATCACACATTACGCTCAACACATCTATATTTTTTGTCAACAATATGCAACAAGTCAAGAGCAGCACAGTTCATTTGTTACTAACTAGTAAGAATCGTCTGCGGGTGTTTCCCGCCAACCATGCGGATGAACTCCCTGACTATCCACTTGAATGTGTCCTCTTTCTCATCCCTCATCATTGCGCCACCAAAAATTATGCTTTGAAAGTGATTGTTAACTCCAACAAAAAGACCGAAAGGCATATCGTATAGATTGGTACGGTATGTTGTATCAAAAGTTATTGCATCTCCGAAGCACCTGTACTGATCAAAACCTCTGCTTGTTACCCACATCAGTGTTTTTATACGGCTCTCCTCATCCACTTGTACTGTGTAATTGAAATCAGGATCATTAGCCTTCATCTCAGACAGAATCTCCATCGTCTTCACTGCATCCATGTCAGACTACTCTCTGTTAGTTTCCTACATAGTGTCTTCAATGACCTCTTTGTAAATGGCACATTATCTATTGAACCGAAAAAACTACCAACGATGTTGAACACCTTTCCAAGCCCCACATTATTGTCTCTCAACTGTTTCACTAGATCCTTGGTGTATCTATCTATATGTCTATGAGACTTCCAGTGCACCTTCTACCCACACGTCAAAGACAGCGGGTGATTATGCGCATCTTTGTGTTCTGCAATATACCACCCTTTGTCATTTGACCGCAACAGCCTTATCATGGCGTTGCAGCCACACACCTGGACGAGCGGCTGTTCTCCCTGACTGGTTTGCCCTGCAAAGGGCAAAAAAAGCAGATCCAACTTGTCAAATGCCAGAAATCATACTCATTGCACCTTAACATAAGGCTCTAGCATAATAAATGTGCGGGTTCCAAATTACATACCGCACACGCACACATGATCTCTTGCATGCATCTCTTCCTGTCGACACTCAGTCTACTTTTCGCGGGCCTAACTCCAAAACCACATTCCCATGAATAAAGATTGTAGAACTCATAAGCCTCGTCAATAGAGTCAAAGCTTGTTCCAATACTTGGACAGAGAACAGGGCCATCCTTCTTATCCGCATAAGCACGGAGGGGCTGTTTGGATGACTACCAATAGTTGCCTTACCAAAATATTGGTCACGCCCGACCCTTTTGGCCTCCACCTGGATCACGACCAATTTTGGCTCGCCCCAGCGCGCCCGCGCCCATTTTCGCCAAATCGCGGGCGAAACGGCGGCGCGGAAATCGGCCGCCAAAAAATTGGCAGCGCGCGAACTGGGCGTCGAGTATAAAAGGTAGGCAGCGAAATTTCCTCGTCGGTTCCTTCACTTTCCTCTTTTCATCCCAGGCAAACACACAGGAGCGAGTGGAGGGCAAGATCTGCAGCTATCGCCAAGGCCGCCGGATTCCTGCGACAATACGAGCTTCTCCGGCCGCCGCCGGCGTTCCTCTGTCTCTCGTTCTCATCTCTCAATCCACCCACGGTCAGCAGCTCAACTCCCCTTCAATCCCACCCCGATCCCCTTTTCTCTTGGCATGATTTGCTTCAATCCGACCTTTTTAATTGGTGATATGCTGCACGTACGTATATACTTGCCAGATCTAAGTACTTGCCTGCCAAATCCATGCCCTTTGCCCCTGCTCCCAGTCTTAGATCTCCATATGCAGCATCCGTGAAGTTATAAGGCAGCCAAGACACTAGAAATTAGACATGAGAAGGATATTTGACACAGAGCTAGTTATGAGTCCATATGACCTCTGTTTTTAGAACATTGTTGTCCATAAATTTCTTAGGAGCCGGCTGGACATATATGCTTAATTGTTGATTGGGACTTATTATCTCTGTCTCTTATTTCTGATTCACAAATAGTCAAGCACATATCTGTATTTTTTGTTAATGATTTAGGTGGATGTTTTTATAAGTTACTCATCACTATTATTAGTTATAAGCAGCTCTGATTTTGTACAATGTAAATATGATTTAGATCATTCATATTAATGTACTTGTTATATTGACCCAGATGGACTTGGATCAGCAAAAATATTATTATCTCACCATGTTGTGGCGGAGAACTCTGTCTGTCATTGTTCTTCTCTTGGCTCTTTGGTATAGAAACAAAGATGGTAGAAAATTTAGAAGTGGAGGAAGAAAGTATGGTCCACTAGTTGAGAGAGACATCTACAGGACTAATGTCCTGGTTAGGCTAATTGACACATCCGATGCAATATGTATCAAGCAACTGCGGATGTCTCGAGCTGTGTTTTACAAGCTATGCATTAGGCTCAGGCAGAAAAAGTTGTTAATTGATACACTACATGTTTCAGTAGAGGAACAAGTAGCAATGTTCCTATACATGATCAGTCAGCATCACACAAATTCATCCATTGGATTTTGGTTCTGGCGATCTAGTGAAACAGTGAGCAGATATTTCAATATTGTTCTTCGTGCGATGGGGGAGTTAGCTCGTGATCTCATTTACATTAGATCAACGGACACACAGACAAAAATCACTAGCAGCCCGGACAGATTCTACCCGTATTTTGAGGTAACCCTTAGACCGTAGATTTATTACCGATTATACAAGATCGACCTAACCCAAGCTTGACATGAACTCCCCTTTCTCATATTCATAGGGATGCATAGGGGCACTAGATGGCACTCATGTTAAGGCTTGTGTTCCTGCCCACATGGTCGACAAGTTTAGGGGCCGCAAGTCATACCCCTCCCAAAATGTGCTAGCAGTTGTTGACTTCGACCTTCGATTCACATATGTTCTAGCTGGTTGGGAGGGCTCTGCCCATGATTCTCTTGTGCTAAAAGATGCCCTCACACGTCCAGGGGGATTAAAAATACCCGAAGGTACATATACAACGTAACATACATGTTTGTCACTGTGTTGTGCCAACTTGACTTTAACTCATTGTTAATACAACATGGCTGTAGGGAAATATTTCTTGGCTGATGCTGGGTATGCTGCGAGGCCAGGGATATTGCCTCCTTATCGTGGTGTGCGCTACCACCTAAACGAATTTGCTGGAGACCGTGACCCAACTACCCCCAAAAGAATTGTTCAACCACCACCATTCATCACTTAGGACCACAGTTGAACGGGCATTTGGGACTCTTAAGAGTCGCTTCAAGATTCTTACTCAAAGGCCCTTCATACCTTTGAAATCTCAGATTAAAGTGGTAGTTGCTTGTTGTGCTTTGCACAATTGGATATTAGAAAATGGTCCAGATGATTATGTTGTGGATGAGGCGACATGGTATGCCAATCTCCCTAGGAGTACTGGGCGGGTTCGTGATCAAGAGGCTGACATACGTGAGTGGGCTGCCAAGCGAGATTTAATCGCTCAGCAAATGTGGACAGATAGAGAGAGTGCATGTGACAATGAGGCTGATGCTATCCCAGCTTAGTATCTTTGATGTATTTCCACGTGATGGAACATTTGAAGGATGTACTGTACCTTTGATGTATTTCCATGTGAGGGAACATTTGAAGGATGTACTGTACCTTTGATGTATTTCCATGTGAGGGAACATTTGAAGGATGTGCTGTACCTTTGATGTATTTCCATGGAGGGAAAAATTGAACGATGTAGTGTTTCTATTCTAATGACTTTGTGTAAATTATCGTATCCTCGTAATATTGTTTGACTTATTTCAATTTAATCTGGTCTCTCTGTCCTATTAAATAAGTTTAGTTCTGTCCTGCTGTAAGTTGGATCTGTGATGTTTCATGTTCGTATGCTGACATTTTTTTGAGGGTTTTTGCTTCCAACTCACTTTCTTAATAACTAGTTGTTTGCAATGGTGACCTATCTGTAGGTCATGGGGAAGCATAAGCTCACTCTGAAGACCGAGGAGGACTCCAATCCTCGTGATAAGTACATAACCTGGACTGACGAGGCGACAAGATTTATGCTTGAATGGTATATCGACCTTCGTAAGGACAAACCTGCAACTTTCAAGTTCAAGAAACAACACCACTTGCAATGTGCTGATGCTCTAAATGGCAAGTTTTCGCTTGGTGTCACTCAAACCCAAGTGGATCGACACTATCGTCAATGCAAGGAGAAGTGGGGCTGGGTGCGTCGTGCCATGGCCAATAGTGGAAATGGCCTTGACAGAACCACTTTCACATTCACACTTTCTGAGTCAGAAAAGCAAAGACTCAATGTAAGTTCTTAGTAGTTTTTTCTCTTATTTATATCATGGTCTGATTTTAAAATGAGTGGATAGCTGCTATTGTCTATATATATGTATGCTTCATATTCAGTGTCTCTTGTTGTGTTTTTTTATACCTGCAACTTCTCTCATGTTTTGTGTTCATAACATCATTATTTTACTCTTTTTACCTTACCTTGTGTGCAGAAAACTGCAGTCAATTATCTTACCAGACCCATTAGGTTCTTTCATCAATTGGAAGAGTTATTCTCGGATCAATCTCATGCTGATGGCTCACTCGCAGTTGACCAAACCACTGTCAATGTAGATGATGGTAGTGATGACAGCGAGGATGTGAGGGAACTTGAGGGAAATCTAATTCCAGCAGACAGTGATGAAGCTGACTCTGACACTATTGATCGTCGCAGTCCTAAAGTCGACTTGGATGGCAATCCATTAAACAAGAAGCGCAAGTGTGCATCATCATCACCTTCCAAGAAGCCAACCAAGGGCAAAGCAAACAAGAAGGGCAAGGTATCTAATGATGATATGGTAACCAGTATCAAGAAGCTAGCTGAATCCCTTGCATCCCCTATTGTGTCTGTGCAACCAATGCCACCTGCAGATCCTTATGCAAATCTTTGGAAGCGGATCAATGCCCTTACCATCCCAGCTAAGGATAAACTTGAGATTGTTGCCTATCTATCCAAGCCAGACCAAGATATTTTTCGTAGTTATCTTAACTATGCCGATGAAACAATTCTTCGAGAGTGGGTCATTAGCTACTTTGAGCCTCAGTTTCATGAAGGTGGCAATGATGGATCTGCGGCTGCTCACTGAATTGCCACATGGTTAGATAGAGTTTGTGGCAACCTTTTGTTTATATGGCTAGGAACGCTTTAACACGTAGTGGGAGCATGGATAACATCATCATGCATATTTTGTCTATATACAACAAACTTGGGTGCATCATGTACTGTTTGTATGGAGTGCATTTGGTGCATGGCTGGCTGTTTATGTCCTAGATGCTATGGTAAAGGATGTGAACCTTATTCCGTCTATCATGTATCAGACAATATATGAGCTACTTAATGTATGAGTTTAATTCTGAAGTTCTGAAAATGCAGAGTTTGTGTGCGTATGTGTGTTGGTTAATTCAAATTTTTATTTTTTTGTAGCATGTGATATGTGACTGCTTGTTTACACACAAGCGTTCTTTTATTTGGCTGGCATGCAATTTTCAAATTTTGAAACCAAACCAAACACATGCCAGTCAAATGTGCCAAATATTTGGCTTCAAACCAAATGACATCCAATGGTTTTGCCAAAAAATTGGCAAGTACTAATGGCTACAATCCAAACAGCCATGACTTGCCAATTTTTTGGTCATGCCCTGGAATTGGTGATGCCAATTATTTGGTAGGGCAAGATTGGGCTCAATCCAAACAGCCCCGGAGAGACAATTCAAGAGCTGATTTCCTATTTGGGTTCATCTCCCTTTCCTCCGGGGCTTTCCCGATCCTCACCCTGGATAATCATCTCAAAAAAAGAGACAAAAAAATGGATGAAAACCATTAGATCATCCACACACCGAAAGCAAGACGGGATTTTTCATGTTCACAGTTGCCACACACTCACCATACAGTTTAAAGACCATCGTTTTGCAATTACATAATTAACCGGATACGTAACAACCAATTACAACATCTTCCCTCCTTACATAAATTTGTGGCGACCTGCTCGCATGAAGGTGTTGTAAAAACAATCGGCCAGCCATTGACTATACTCAACACACATCACAAACAATCCAACACAGCTGCTGATCAGCGACATATCAAGAAATGTTTTTGCAGCAAAACTATATAAATCTAACCCACCCAATCGATCGATCGTAATCAATAACACTATCCTTGTATACCAGTAATAGCACCAGGCGACAAAAATTCCTCGTAAGTTCAATCATGGCACAGATCCCCCAATGCCCATACACCAATCTAAATTGCGCAGCCACAAAACTCTAGTTTCCAATCAGCAAACTAGAAATCCAACACACCAACCTTCTGCCATCATAATATACCTCATTATCACTAACGCTTTTCTTACATCCGTATTAAACTCCCTAATACAACTTTTCATCTCAAGAACACAATATAAGTCACTGCAAATGAAGATACCCAACAAGCTCCAGTCCTCCGCGGTCAAGCTTTGCTAATCCAACAAGCCATCCTAAATTCAATGATGGCACAGACTCTCCGATGCCCACACACCAATCTAAAATGCACACCCACAAAACTCCAATGTACTCTAAACAAACTAGAAATCCAAGACCATCACCCTAATTCCATCATAAAATACCTCATTATTCGTATTAAACTTCCTAATCTAACTTTTCATCTCAAGAACACAACATAAGTCACTGCAACTGAATATACCCAACAAGCTCCAGCCATCTGTGTTTCACTACCTAATGCTATCAACAAATCATCAATAAAATCCAACAAACCCCAACCAGTTGCAGTTTACTACCTAATGCTACGATCAGATCATCAATAAAATCGAACAAACTGCATCAAATTATGTAGTATACTACCTAATGCTAGCATCAGATCATCAAACCAAACCCAACAAAAACAACACACTTCTTAAACTCTTTTGTACCTAAGAACCATACTATAAATTAGATCTACCATGTGAGGGGCACCCAAACTAAAAATTGCAGCAGAGCAAAAACAGAGCAATTTTTCACTGACATGCGTGTCCAGCCATTGGTTGCTTCAGAACACACCTCGGCCCTCGCTGCATCCCCGACTAGCTGCGCATCACCTCCGGTGCCAAAGGTATGGTTGGGACGCTCATCGAATCCTGTGACTCGTCTAGATAGGCGCAGCTGTTCCATGCCGCGAGCGAAGCACACATCCTATATGAATCCAATCGGAGGCAACTAGTAAGAAATCTGAAGAACACGCGATAGAAAATTAAGAAACATGATGCAGGGACCGTGGTAATCATACCCATCGAGCTCGACGCCATTGGTGGACATCTTGCTGTGCTGTGAAAGACCCGTTCGGCAAACGGATGGAGACGGCAATCAAGTAGATATCACGACGGCAGCGTTGCCGCCGCCGTGCCCCAAACAGATGCAGATGGGGATGGAGCAAGTCTCGGCGGAGCAGCACAGTCGCCGCGGTCGAGCCATATGGATGGAGATGGGGATGGATGGGTGTCGGCGGTGCACCAGATATTTTCCCTGGAGCAGCAGACCGGTTGGCTGGTTCTAGTTTACTCCACGCAACTCTGGTCGTGCTGGAGAGATTCCCTATTTTTTCCTCGAGGATTCTGTGCTATTTCAAACAATGGTCATGGGCCTAATCGCTGTCCAAGCAGCCAGCGTGCGGGGGACAATTTCCGAGCAATGGGCCGCACAGAATACGCCTACCTTTTCCCTAGGCGTATCCCGGGTCGTATTCCTTTCTCTAGGCCTACCACCCACTGATCGAGTGCACATCCCAAGGCCCAAAAGAACGACGAGGATAGCGGCCTGCCTGGTGCGCGGCTGCTGAAAATTCGCACTCCAAGTACCACTCCATACTATGACTATACATAGGTGTGCTAGAAACATACAATGGGGATTCCAAACTCCCTGAGAACACCTTACTCCTCTGCTTCTCCATTAGTCACTCTAATATTTATTCTTTATTTACTTTTATGTTATTTACTTAAGAGTTTGTTCCAGTACTCAATCATGATTTATTTCCGCCCTCGTTTTTTGCTTTGAGTCTACAATTATCTGTAGGCATATAAATACATAATTCAATACAAGAGGCAAAAGTCTGATTCTTGTGCTCCTTTTGGGATCGATACTCTTACTTAGGAAAGTCGACAACTAAACCCTGTGTTGTAGGCCATCAAATACCCCAATGTTACTATGGGTATCCGCAAGTTGAGACATGCATCAAGTGATATCAAATCCAAAGTATTCAATCAAACATACGAAACTTCAAAGATTAGGACTCAATTCACCACGAAAATAAGAGAGTGAGGTGAACATCATGTGATTCAACTTTATTAAGAAAGCTCATGATACATCAAGATTGGAATCCATCAAGGACATGGGGGGGAGAGAGAGAGAGAGACCAAACACATATCTACTAGTACAAACCCTCAACCCGAGGATGAACTACTCACATATCACCATGTAGGCAACAAGGTTCATGAAGAGACCTCCCGTGGTGTCTTCCCCCTCCGACAGGGTGCCGAAAAGGGCTCCAGATGAGATTGCTTATGAACAGAGGCTTGCGGTGGCGGGAAAAATTGTATCGGGTCTCGCTTCGAGGGTTTCCGAATAATTGTAAATTCATAGGCCAAAGATTAGGGTTAACGGAGCCAAGGGGGGCCACAAGCCGGGGTGGCATGCCCTAGCCGACGGGGCACCCCCTGCCTTGTGGGGCCCTTATGGGTCTTCTGGTGATCCCCTAAAACTTTTAGGGTCTCTTATTTCCCATAAAAAATTTTTATAGATTTTCTTCGTGTTTGGTCCTTCGTAGGTATGGACTTTCTGTGAAACAAAAAAGGGAATTGTCACTAGGCGCTGGATTAGTATGTTAGTCCATTAGAATAATATAAAAGTGCACCAAAACCATATAGAATTGATGTAAATATAGCATGAATACTTCATAAATTATAGATACATTGGAGATGTATCATGGCACCAAATCTATCTGACAAAATAATATGGTTCATGGTGTCTTCTTCGTGACAAACCAAACAACTAGACACAATGTCATTTATTCCATGCCTCGATCTCTTATTTGAAGTCTAGAGTTAGTATTGAATGGCAAGCCACATGAAGATTTTGTACTTTAAGGCACCCAACATCTCCATATCCCAATTTGCAGTAGATAAACAAAAACAACCTTGGCAAAGAGTGTGACAACAAAGCCTACAGTATATTATACAAAGGTCGACCAAGGCGAGAGGTAGGTTTCAGGCGCCTCCTCATCATGCAGTGTGTTCTAAATGGCATGCCAGAGCCTATTGCATTGCTCCCTTTCTGGTCTCTACAATAGCTCCGCCACGTCAAAAACTCCTCTATGGTTGCACAACCCAGGTTGTATGGCACGCAATTTGTTTGCCTTAGCACCGCTTTCATGACCACAAGTGGTGAAAATTCTCAAGAACAAGCTCGTTGATCCATCGGTCTAGCGAGCCATCTCCCACCTTTATCAAGACAAGGTTATTGGACATGTCACATGCATTATTGTCAAGCATCATGGGGATTCCATCCCAAAGCCTCTCAGGTTGAGTTCTTTTGAGCCATTCCCAACAGACCCACAGCAAAATCGCTTGAATGCAAGTCCTTGACACCAAGCCCACCAAAGAAAGTCGGCTTACTAGCATTATTACATGCAACGAAAAATTAGCCACGATGAATCTCCTCCAATCCGACCAAAGGAAAGCTCACAATCACTTTTCCATAGCCTCGAAGACCCAAGCCGACACATCCGTAATAAGAGTATGGTGAACAGGACTCGATGAGATTACATTGTTAATCAATATCAAATGTCGTGAGCACCCCAGGAACCCCCTCTGCAAGCCAACACAACATCCCTAACTACATCCAACATCATGTGCCATTATACCTTAGAGGGGAGGTGGATGGCAATTTTCAACTTGATAGGAATTTTCCATTGCACAATTCCAAATTTGCATGACATAAGCTTTGTCCTCTAATGAGTCATATTTTTCATTACTGTTCACCTTTTTGCATCATAGTGATAGGATTTTCAGAGTTTACTGTGTTTGAACACCTTTTTCTTCCTAGTTTCACCGTGACTCTGAACGGAAGGATATTTGGAGCATTAATTGTGAAACACTGATTAATGGGTGAAAATCACATCAATTGACAGGATAATTAATAACCTACCTTACAAAGTGTCGAGCGAGTAGGCCGAAAATCAGCGGCGCGGAACCATCCAAGAGAGAAGACGAGGCGTGGTATGACCATACCCGCTCGTACCAATGGTTGTAGCCCACGGTGTCACCTCCCCCTAGTCAACTATTTCAACCCCATGTGATCAGATCTGGGAGAGAAGGAACAGAGAGACTAGAATCACGATCTAGATCCAAATACCTCGCCCCTGAAAGGGATCCAAAGGGGGGACCGACAGAAGGACATCCCTACACTAGCACTTTGATTAAGGAGTTTTAGACATCGATCATCATTATCGTCATCCTCTTCATCATCATCATCATCCACACCCTTATAATCACCTTTCATCTCTTTGTATTACCGAACCCTAATGTGGATTCATACGTGTATTACATTGATCATTTATCTACCATTAGCATGAACACTTTGATGATGCTTGTTGTCTCCATGTCTGAGTAAACCCCCTAGTTCTAAGGGATATGAAGGAACCCTAATATGCATATGAGCTAAATTTCGATAAGATACAATATCCTCTTTATATGTTTGTGTTAACTATTCTTCCCAATAGTTTATGAAGTCGACCACATAACATCCTCCTATACAAACAAGAAGGACGGCAATGTCCTTTTATTCATTTTCAAAATCTTGAGCGTATTTCACATGAAATTTCCAAAATGCTTCACCATTTTTTAAATTTGGTTAACATTTACAAAGGCCTCACACAAGTTTAATACATGATCATTGGGCAAGTTTTTGAACCAAGCCTCACATATGGTGTGTTCCTGCCTTTCATAAGAATTCGAGTGAAACTTGAACCACTATGAAACCCCATTGTAATCCGTATGAAAGATGTATAAAATCATGAAATCACAGGAAGCTCATCGAATCCAATTTATGGAACTTACATGAATAAAAGGATGTTGTAGAAAGTTTTATAATTATTTCATTTTAGTTTAATAAATCAAACTTTAAAAACACATATAACCTTGGTCTTGTGTCGTAGAGCTCATCAAGATAAAGAGCAAGGTCAAAATGAATGGACATTAAATTTAAAACATTTAGAATTCGTTCTTATTTTGCGTCAAATTTTAAATACCTAGTTTTGAATGTTGTTAGGGAGGGGGACTAAAAAAATTATTTTTGATAAAGTTCATAACTATAAATGCAAACGTGACCAAATGCATATATTCAAACAAGAACAAAAAAAATTGAATGATTCACAAATCCCCTTAGCACAGTAGCACACCCTAAAGATCCTACTGCATTCTATGAAGTCGCAGACGGTTGGTCCATATATTAGATGCATCGTGCCCACGCATGAGTGAATAATCAATGGGTACTCTATCCTAGTATAACATGCATAAGATCAGGCACATCAAGTGATTCAGTAACTCCTCAAAACAAAAACGTTTAGGAAGAAAGTATGGTGGGTGGCCATATTTTGTTCCATGTTTCCCCTACAATTAAACCCACGTGTGCTTTGTGCAACGACAAATTTGTTGACGTAATGTTCTTGTACACATCTGCCAAGTGATCTTGTACCATGTTGCTACACATGAGTATGTACCAATGAGAATCCATTGCCATTACACATGATGACAATCTTAAACACTCTTCTACCGCCACGATCAGTTTTTGCCTATTACTTCTTCTCTCCCACCTATTATGCATTACCTTGCCTATATAAACGGTTGAGGTCCAAACAAAATATATCAAATTTTCTAGTGACAACACGATCCCCCTCTATTTACGCACCAGATATGTCGTGTGGCAAGCCTTCACTAGCGTATACTTGTAGTTGTTCTTTTGCAAGGATGAAGTTTGCACATCTATTTAGTTAAGAACTATGTGGCCACGATCAAGTATGTTTCATATGCTGTAATGGATGTTAAACATGGCGGAAAGCAAGCATGCATGCATCGAACTCTTTGGAATGAGCGACATTGGGAAGCATGAGAAGCAAGCATGAGAAGCATTCAGAACTTCAGATAGCTGATCATGTTATCACGATGCATGTGCTTCATCATCGCAATATGGCATAGCTCACTGTGATACATCCTACTTGGAGCACTTGAGTATCTTGGACCGGAGTTAGTAGCTTGTGTGGAGGTTTTAGCATTTATAACAAACTCACTCAAGAAGAAGTGGTGCATGTGCCATGTTTGTATCATCGTCGTTCCATGAATAGCTAGCACAGGTCAGACCACTAAAAAAAAGAAGAAAAAAAAGTCTAGCGCAGATCTGAATCTTAGTTGAGTTTAAATTTTGAGACATACATGTCGCTAGATAATAAAGAGTTTCACATGAAACAGAGATAGATAGATAGATAGATAGATAGATAGATAGATAGATAGATAGATACTCTTGTTAGTTTGTATATAATCAAGATGGTCTTCCATGCCAATAAATATGTTGGTAGATTTTAATAATAGATAGATAGATAACTGTCTACTTGAGTGCGTCATGGGTGAAAAGGTACGAGTGGGGAAGGAAAAATCTAGAAAGAATTTGTTGATGCCAAATACATGACCAATGCCCTAGATATATTTTTGTAGTAATGTATTGGGTGCTTCCAACTTCTGGAAAGGTGTCATGTGTGCGGCCTAGGCGGTTAAATTTGGTCGAAGTGGCTGTTAGGAGATGGCTAGACATCAGTACCAGGAACTTTTTGCATTTGTCAACAACATTTCCAAACTATACATAAATTTGGGATGGGGAGACTTTGAAAATTACTTTTGATGATAGGATGTTGAACATGTGGTTAGAGCTTGTTGAAATTGCTAAAAGTATTTCCTTTACTGATTCCCAAGATTCTCTGGTGTGGCAATATGGGAACTCTGGTGAATATTCTTTCAGCTCTCTTTATGCAATCATTAATTTTCAAGGAATCACCCCTTGTTTTCATTCCTTCGGTCAGCAAAATTGTAGTTCCTAGGATTCATGTGTTTTTATGGCTTCCTTTTCATATCAAAGTAATTACTCGGGACAATATCAAGAAAAGAAACTTGAAAAGGCCTAAAAATTGTGAGTACTGTTCATGTAAATAATCTATACAATATACTTCCTTCCTCGAACGTGATCAAATTGTTCTTTGGTAGAGATTTAGGAGTGAATTTGTCTTCTGTTGCTTCTCTCTCAGCAATAGGTAAGAAACAAGATGCATTAAACGTTGTTAATGTTGTTGCTCTTTAGGCTCTATGAAAACACAGAAATAAGATGATTTTAGTGGTGCTCCCTGGATTTCTCCTAACCATATTTGGTGTCTAGTCTTAAGAGTAATAAGAAAATGTGAGGTCATCTTCAAGGACCATATGACTACCCTGATGAAAGATTTGTGTCTTCATGTTCATCAAATGATCCTACCCCCTTTCCAGTTGGAGTGTGGGTATAATTGAGACTGAATGACAAGCGCCACCCCGTTACATGTTCTGGAGCGGATGGAGAGAGATGACACCCAAGCTGCACTCTGTGGTGATGGAAGGGAGCCCGATGTTGACCCTAGAAACCGCCTGCCTAGAATCGCCACTGATAGTTTGAGTGTATGAGGGGGATCTTAGTTGGTTGTACTGTGGATGTTTACATTTTCCTGTTCTGAACTTGGGTTGAGCTCGGCCTTACAGGCCATTGTATTGTTCTGGACCTACAAGCCAAGCTTCTTTCTTTGCAATGGGCCCCGGGAAGCCTTCCTGTTTTTTTTAAAACTAACTATTTACTCCCTCCCTTTCGCTTAAATAAAAGGTTCAATTCAAAAATCTTTTCAGCCAAGGTAGATGGTGACGAAATAAATTTTATAGTTTGCAATAGTACTCAATTAGTGTGCATGTTTTTCCTTAAAAAAATCATATCTATCGATGCTTAATTGCAAAGCACACATACATGACCATTAAATGATCAAAGACTTTTCCAACCATTGGTGAATTTTCTATCCTTACATGAATCAATTTAATGCACCGTAAAATATAGACATATTTTTTGGGGGATCGAAACTATAAACTTCTGATGGGGAGCAAGGTGACTCGGGTTGTGTAGCGACAGCTCACGTGGCCCGTTTCTTTTTTTTTTTTTTTGTTATGGACTATGTCGCTGGGTTCCTGGGCTTTAATTCTTCTTTTTCCTGTTTTCAGTGTGGGGCTTCTTTTATGGGCCGAGATATGTTGTCTAAAAAAACCCTCTCCGGTACTTCTTGCATTCCTCCTTTTTATTGATTCTTCTTTAATGTTTTCTCTTAATTTTTTTTATTTTATTTTCTCTTTCATTTTCTATAACCAAATTGATTTCTTATTTTTTTTTTAGTTTTGGTACCTTTTTGTTTGTGCAGCTCTAAAAAATATTATTACCTTTACTTATTTTAGGAAAATGTTTTTCTCCCTCTGATCCATATTAAGATCAGCGACAACAATATGTATTAGAGGGAGTACTAAATTTATTGAAATACTATTCTTTTCAATAAGTTTGTTCAACATTTCTTTTAAGTTTAGGTCCTTTTATCAACCAACGATTGATTTTCCTTTCAACATGAACCTTCTCCTTTTTGGTTGGGGGCTAGTGAGTTTTTTTAGACAACACATTATATTAAATACAAAGAGTACAATCAGTACAAACACACGTGAAGACTGCTAGACAAACATGACGAAGACATGTATCCCGAAAACCATGCAGCAACGATCCCAAGAAAATAAAATTTACGAAAAGTTCCCAATAAGGGCCTCTTTGATTCACAGGATTGCAAAAACACTGGAATAAAAAGAATACAGGAAATCTATAGGGTTGCAGTTGTAAAACAGAGGATTGAAAAACAGTGAAAAGTATAGGAATATGAAACAAATGGAACGTTTGAAATGCAGGAACTGAAATCAAAGCAATGCATTATTTAGTAGAGAAACCATGCGCTGGTATGCAACTTTGTCCCTCTTGCCTCGATCTTTGTGTAAAAAAGAGGTCTGACTCAATGTTTCACTTCATGCGAAATCACAGGAAACCAACAGTGTTTCTCTGGATTGCAACAGTATTCCTCCATACTTGTTCCTGCAAATCAAACATCGCTACGGTAGCAAATCCTATGGAATGAGAATTCCTGCGTTTTTCCTATGAAAAATCCTTCAAATCAAAGGAGGCCTAAATCTCTGCGCACATCGAAGCCAACAACCGCTTCCAAATTCCAGCGTCGCCGAAGCATTCATTGAAAAGGAAGTGGATCCTACAGCTTCTCAACATCCATAGCAGCAGCATCGCCAAATTGGCTTTCAAAGCCGATGAACAGACCCATTGCATGCAGCAAAGCACTTGTCGTTGTGGCATGTCGGCTGGGGAACATCCCCTTGCTGGCCTAAACCCGAATCCACCGCTTCCCGCCGATGAAGTCGAGGGAGAACGCTGGAACCGCCGCCATCTGACCACAAAACCCGGTTCTGGATCATCATCTCATCCTGGCCGATGGCACCGCTGCGGGAGATGGAAGCCACCAACGATAAAAAGAACAACATATCCCCGTCTTGAATAGCCGGCAAGAAGACGAGGCTACCGGATTCTCGACGTCGCGGAGAGGAAGTAGACGAGGCAGATTTATTCGACGCGGCACCGTCCTCACCTTTCCGGTGCCACCAAACGAAACATACACCCTATGTATGCAAACACTATGGAAGGAAAACCGGATCCTCCCCTCCACACACCGTCGGCGCAGTGAATCCGCCGATGTTCTGCAAATGAACCGTTGTCCCCGCTGGAGCGGCTGGGGCGATGTCTTCTTGACTTGTTTTGGGGGCTAGTGAGGGCCTCTTTGATTCGTAGGATTTTGAAAACATAGGAATAGGAAAAGTGTAGGGTTGGAGTGGCATGTCCATTTGAATCCTATAGAATTAGCAATGGTTGTTTGATGCCACGGGAAAAACAAAGGAATTGTAAAAAAAGGTTCGAGTGGATGTTAAATTTCCTATGAAATGTAGTACAGAAGATTTTATAGGAAAAATTCCTATGGGATCCAATCCTATGAATCAAAGGACCAACATAGGAAAAAATCCTAAGGATTTCAATCCTCCAGAAATCCTATAAAATTCCTTTGAATCAAAGAAGCCCTGAGTTGAGGAGAGAAGGGAAAATCTATCTCTTTCCTGCCCTTCCCCTGTTAAATCACATGGCACGTTACTTTCTCCCAAATTTTCCCTGATAATTCCCTCCACGCACCAAACATTAGTTTTAGACTTAAAAAACAACTTTCCATGCCTAATCCCCTACTAAGCACTCACTTGCAAACTTATGCACTCAAAATCTAACATTGACTATGTTCAGACCAAGTAATAAACATATGCACACCTTTCACGAGCACTCGAAATCTAACATTGACTATGTTCAGACCAAGTAATAGACAAGACAAAAACAAAAACAAAAGCTAAGCAAGGCGTAGGCATGCAGGTGGATCGGCCAGCTACGACGTCTGCCCAGCGGCCAACCGCTGCCTTCTTCTCCGGTACACGTCGTTGTTGGAGGACGGCTCCACCACGTCGTCCGCGAACCGCACCTTCTTCTTCCCCGTCGCCGGCCTCACGCCGCCCGCCATCTGAGCCCCTAAATCAATCGAACGAGCAAAACAAGTTCATGTCAGATCAACACAGCACAGGAGAGCGCGCGGCATGCATGCAATTGCAATCGCATGCTGTTTGACTCACCGTGCTCCTGGAGCTGGATCTTCTTCCTGAAGTCGGACTCGAGGCCGCGGAAGAGGCGCACGGTGGCGAGCGTGACCGCGGCCGACACCGCCGCGACGGCGACGAGCCCAGCGCAGTTGCCCCCTCCCACGCCGGCCTCCATGGTAGGCGCCCGTTTTTTAATCTCCCCGTTGTAGAACAGCTAGCGGGAGCGCGCGATGACCCGACCAGCTAGGTAGGAGAGATAATATGAAGTTAAACTGGCTGTGGCTTTATTTATCTGGATGGATGGATGGATAATCTGGACTGGTGAAGGCGAGGGGAACGAGCCTCTCGTGAGAGGCCTGGGCTTTAAATTAGGCCGGCTCCGATACGTGCCACCACACACGCTTCCCTCCCGCCGGAAAAAGGCGTAAGCACGTGTCAGCATGTATGTGTCGTCAGGTCAATGGGTCATTTTTGGCGAGCAAAAAAAGGCCAATGTGTCATCCGTGAGCTGGCAACGAGGCTGTTCAAGCTTACTAATTCTATGGCTAATTCTTCCCGCATAAAAAATAATATGTGGCTAATTCTGTACAGTGGTCTTTTGTTTGGTACCGTGTGTTGGTCATGTGGTTGTCATACGCTGCCTATGTTGTGGGCTTTATTAATTTAAAGCCGGACGTCCCTGACGTCTATGTTCTAAAAAAAAATTTGTACAGTGCGTGGTGGAACCAGTAATGTTTTCGCCGTGCACGCGATCGAATTGGTCGCCACGCGACAAAAAAATCTGTGGCTAATTCTGTATTTGATGAGGTTGTAAATGAGATTTTAATATGAAAATAAACAATGAAAAATACATATGATTTATTGTATTTGATTATTATGCGGTTGTGAAAAAAGTATAGAATATAAGTATCATTTTCCGTACATGTTGATGAGATTAAATGAAATTAAATAAAATACCACGAAGCCTGTGTGCTGCTGCGGAAATTGTTACCAAAATCAGCTAATATATCTTGATGAGATTAAATGAAATTTTAATATGCAATTGAACAATGAAAATACATACTCTGTAAACGTCTATAAGACGTGTATGATTTATTATATTTGATTATTATATGGTTGAATTTTTTATGTACAATATAAATACTGTTCTCCATACATGTTTATAGAATTGAAGTAATGGTGTTAATTAGGTGGCATGCATTTCTTTTTCTCCTTTTTTTCTCAGTACACCAGCTATCATTTTGTTTCCTTTTCACCTTTTTTGTTTAATTTAATTGTGAAAAATTTCAAATTCGTGAAAAATTGTGAATATGTGCATTTTTTTCACGTTTGTGATTTTTTAGCTCATCAATATTTTTCCAACTCATGAACTTTTTCAAATTCATGACCTTTTTCAAATGCATGAACTTATAGCTTGCGAACTTTTTTTCAGAATCACAAACTATTTTTCATGAACTTCTTCATGAGTTTTTTTATTCAAATTTTGAGTTTTTTCTACTTTTCGTGAACTTTTTACAAAACTGTGAAAATTTATCAAATATGAGATGTTTTTCAATTTCCCTGAACAATTATCGAATCTGTGAACTTTTGAATAATTCGTGAACTAATTTGCAATCCATGAAGATTTTTTAGATTTATGAACTTTATCTGAAACTCATGAACTTTTTAAAATTCTTGATTTTTTTGTCAAATTCATAAACTATTATTTTTCTAAATCAAAAAATTTCTCCAGATTCGACCTTATTTAAATTTTCTCAAACTATTTCCAATTCGTCAAGAATTTTGAAATTCATTATTTTTTAAAAAAATTAACGAATTCTTCAAATTTGTGAAATAATAATTCAAATGAGTGAACTTTTTTCGACAACTACTGTACTCGTGCCGCTACAGTAACGGTAATCAGTGCAGTCCTTCGAGACGCTACAGTAACTCAACCTGCTACAGGCGCCGATTAGGCGCTCGTCCTGGCCCGGAAGGAATACTCGTGATACAGGCGCCGATTAGGCGCTCGTCATGGCCCGGCCGAGAAAAAGCGTGCGAGCGCTGGTCCGTTCCCTTGATCGCCAAAAAAAGGTCTTGGTTCGCTGAGAGGGCACCATCTGAACCGAGGGGCATATGCACCCATTTTTCATAAAATGCATTTTAAGCATGTTTTAAAATGTCAAAAAAATCAAAAGAAAATATCGTGCATAAATGTTCGCAAATATGTGTACGCGGCACAAAGTTTTATGAAAAAATGTCTTTTTGTTTTGCCTCCGCAAAAAAGACAAATTTCAGTGCTTCTAAATAGTGTTTCACGACATAATTTTTTGTCTTTTTTGCACAGGCCACAAAAAAAGTTATTTTTCCGTGAAACTTTATGCACGCACATAGAAATGTGTTTTTCAAAGTGGGTTCATATGTACCCGGGTTCATCCATGCACTTCTCTTGGTTCGCTTCGTTTTTCTCTGGTTCAATCGGTTTACTCAGTTCCCAGTTAACCGGTAGTTGTTGACCGCTGATCAGTTCCACCTTCACCATTGACTTTCAGAAAAGGTTCACAAAAAACGTAAATTTTTAAAAAATCATGAATTTAAAAAGATTCTTGGAATCGGAAAAGGTTGAATTTTTTTTGGAAAGCATTTTGCAAATTTGAAAAAAAGTTCATCGGTTTCAAAAAAATATCACCAATTATGGAAAAAAATATCATCAAATTTGAAAAAGTTCACCAGTTTTGAAAAAACATATCATCGATTTCCAAAAAATATTCTTGCACTTGAAAAAAAGTTCATGGATTTCAAGAAAAGTTCACCAATTTTTTTAAAAAAAACTTCATCAATTTTGAAAAAATCACCAATTTTGAAGAAAAAAAGTACATTGATTTCGAAAAAAGTTCATTCAATTTCGAAAAAAGTTCTCCAATTTTGAAAAAAGATCATAAAATTTGAAAAAAAATAGAAAGAAAAGGAAAAAAATAAAAGAAAGAAAAAATAGAAGTAAAACCGGCCTAGAAACCAAATAACGCAAAGGAAAAGTCAGTTGGAAGCTTCCAGAAGTATAAAGGATCAATCGTAATTCTTTTGATAAGTAACAGTGTCGAACCCAATGAGAAGCAGAAGAAAATGACAAGCGGTTTTCGACAAGATATTCTTTGCAAGTGTTGTAAGTAGTGATAATAGATAGTTTTGTAGCAATGTTGTTTGTAACAAGTAACAATAGTAACAAGAGTGCAGGAAGGTGGCCCAATTCTTTTTGTAGCAAAGGACAAGCTTAAAGTATTTCTTATAATGAGCAAAGCGTTCTTGAGGACACATGGGAATTCTCGTCTAGTCCTATTCATCATGTTTAGTTGATTCGCATTCATTACTTTGATAATTTGATATGTGGGTGGACCAGTGCTAGGGTGTTGTTCTTACTTGAACAAGCAACCCTCTTATGCTTACCCCCTCTTGCAAGCATCTGCAGCTACGAAAGAAGAATTAAAATAAATCTGACCATAACATGAAACATATGGATCCAAATCAACCCCTTACGAAATAATGCATAAACTAGAGTTTAACCTTCTGCCACTCTCGCAACCATCATCTACTTATTGAAGGAAATATGCCCTAGAGGCAATAATAAAGTTATTATTTATTTCCTTATAATCATGATAAATGTTTATTATTCATGCTAGAATTGTATTAACCGGAAACGTAATACATGTGTGAATACATAGACAAACAAAGTGTCACTAGTATGCCTCTACTTGACTAGCTCGTTAATCAAAGATGGTTATGTTTCCTGACCATGAACAATGAGTTGTTATTTGATTAATGAGGTCACATCATTAGTTGAATGATCTGATTGACATGACCCATTCCATTAGCTTAGCACCCGATCGTTTAGTATGTTGCTATTGCTTTCTTCATGACTTATACATGTTCCTATGACTATGAGATTATGCAACTCCCGTTTACCGGAGGAACACTTTGGGTGCTACCAAACGTCACAACGTAACTGGGTGATTATAAAGGAGCATTACAGGTGTCTCCAAAGGTAGATGTTGGGTTGGCGTATTTCGAGATTAGGATTTGTCACTCCGATTGTCGGAGAGGTATCTCTGGGCCCTCTCGGTAATACACATCACATAAGCCTTGCAAGCATTACAACTAATATGTTAGTTGTGAGATGATGTATTACGGAACGAGTAAAGAGACTTGCCGGTAACGAGATTGAACTAGGTATTGGATACCAACGATCGAATCTCGGGCAAGTAACATACCGATGACAAAGGGAACAACGTATGTTGTTATGCGGTCTGACCGATAAAGATCTTCGTAGAATATGTAGGAGCCAATATGGGCATCCAAGGTCCCGCTATTGGTTATTGACCGGAGACATGTCTCGGTCATGTCTACATTGTTCTCGAACCCGTAGGGTCCGCACGCTTAAGGTTACGATGACAGTTATATTATGAGTTTATGCATTTTGATGTACCGAAGGTTGTTCGGAGTCCCGGATGTGATCACGGACATGACGAGGAGTCTCGAAATGGTCGAGACGTAAAGATTGATATATTGGAAGCCTATGTTTGGACATCGGAAGTGTTCCGGGTGAAATCGGGATTTTACCGGGTACCGGGAGGTTACCGGAACCCCCCGGGAGCCATATGGGCCTTCATGGGCCTTAGTGGAAAGGAGAAAGGGGCAGCCCAAGGTGGCTGCGCCACTTCCCCCTCCCCTAGTCCTATTAGGACTAGGAGAAGGTGGCCGGCCCCCCTCTCTCTCTTTCCCCCCTTGGGGAATCCTAGTTGGAATAGGATTGGGGGGGGAGTCCTACTCCCGGAAGGAGTAGGACTCCTCCTGCGCCCTCTCCCTTGGCCGGCGCCCCCCTCCCCCCTTGGCTCCTTTATATACTGAGGTAGAGGCACCCTAGGACACACAAGTTGATCCACGTGATCTATTCCTTAGCCGTGTGCGGTGCCCCCTGCCACCATATTCCTCGATAATACTGTAGCGGAGTTTAGGCGAAGCCCTACTGCTGTAGTACATCAAGACCGTCACCACGCCGTCGTGCTGACGGAACTCTTCCCCGACACTTTGCTGGATCGGAGTCCGGGGATCGTCATCGAGCTGAACGTGTGCTCGAACTCGGAGGTGCCGTAGTTTCGGTGCTTGATCGGTTGGATCGTGAAGACGTACGACTACTTCCTCTACGTCGTGTCATCGCTTCCGCAGTCGGTCTGCGTTGGGTACGTAGACAACACTCTCCCCCTCGTTGCTATGCATCACATGATCTTGCGTGTGCATAGGAAATTTTTTGAAATTACTACGAAACCCAACAGTGGTATCAGAGCCTAGGTTATTTATGTTATGTAATATGCACGAGTAGAACACAAGTGAGTTGTGGGCGATACAAGTCATACTGCCTACCAGCATGTCATACTTTGGTTCGGCGGTATTGTTGGACGAGACGACCCGGACCAACCTTACGCGTACGCTTACGCGAGACCGGTTCCCTCGACGTGCTTTGCACAGAGATGGCTTGCGGGCGACTGTCTCTCCAACTTTAGTTGAACCAAGTATGGCTACGCCCGGTCCTTGCGAAGGTTAAAACGGAGTCTATTTGACAAACTATCGTTGTGGTTTTGATGCGTAGGTGAGATTGGTTCTTACTTAAGCCCGTAGCAGCCACGTAAAACTTGCAACAACAAAGTAGAGGACGTCTAACTTGTTTTTGCAGGGCATGTTGTGATGTGATATGGTCAAGGCATGATGTTGAATTTTATTGTATGAGATGATCATGTTTTGTAACCGAGTTATCGGCAACTGGCAGGAGCCATATGGTTGTCGCTTTATTGTATGCAATGCAATCGCGATGTAATGCTTTACTTTATTACTAAACGGTAGTGATAGTCGTGGAAGCATAAGATTGGCGAGACGACAACGATGCTACGATGGAGATCAAGGTGTCGCGCCGGTGACGAAGGTGATCATGACGGTGCTTCGGAGATGGAGATCACAAGCACAAGATGATGATGGCCATATCATATCACTTATATTGATTGCATGTGATGTTTATCTTTTTATGCATCCTATCTTGCTTTGATTGACGGTAGCATTATAAGATGATCTCTCACTAAATTATCAAGAAGTGTTCTCCCTGAGTATGCACCGTTGCCAAAGTTCGTCGTGCCCAGACACCACGTGATGATCGGGTGTGATAAGCTCTACGTCCATCTACAACGGGTGCAAGCCAGTTTTGCACACGCAGAATACTCAGGTTAAACTTGACGAGCCTAGCATATGCAGATATGGTCTCGGAACACGGAGACCGAAAGGTCGAGCGTGAATCATATAGTAGATATGATCAACATAAACGATGTTCACCATTGAAAGCTACTCCATCTCACGTGATGATCGGTTATGGTTTAGTTGATTTGGATCACGTGATCACTTAGAAGATTAGAGGGATGTCTATCTAAGTGGGAGTTCTTAAGTAATATGATTAATTGAACTTGAATTTATCATGAACTTAGTACCTGATAGTATCTTGCTTGTTTATGTTGATTGTAGATAGATGGCTCGTGCTGTTGTTCCGTTGAATTTTAATGCGTTCCTTGAGAAAGCAAAGTTGAAAGATGATGGTAGCAATTACACGGACTGGGTCCGTAACTTGAGGATTATCCTCATTGCTGCACAGAAGAATTACGTCCTGGAAGCACCGCTGGGTGCCAGGCCTGCTGCTGGAGCAACACCAGATGTTATGAACGTCTGGCAGAGCAAAGCTGGTGACTACTCGATAGTTCAGTGTGCCATGCTTTACGGCTTAGAATCGGGACTTCAACGACGTTTTGAACGTCATGGAGCATATGAGATGTTCCAGGAGTTGAAGTTAATATTTCAAGCAAATGCCCGAATTGAGAGATATGAAGTCTCCAATAAGTTCTATAGCTGCAAGATGGAGGAGAACAGTTCTGTTAGTGAGCATATACTCAAAATGTCTGGGTATAATAATCACTTGATTCAATTGGGAGTTAATCTTCCGGA
The DNA here is from genome assembly GCF_003073215.2 of Triticum urartu. Classification (NCBI taxonomy): domain Eukaryota; kingdom Viridiplantae; phylum Streptophyta; class Magnoliopsida; order Poales; family Poaceae; genus Triticum; species Triticum urartu. The sequence continues at coordinate 536,241,123 of NC_053026.1, read as the reverse complement.
TGATTGCGTCATTGACAGAATTCTCCAATCACTGCCACCAAGCTACAAGAGCTTCGTGATGAACTATAATATGCAAGGGATGAACAAGACTATTCCCGAGCTCTTCGCAATGCTGAAAGCTGCGGAGGTAGAAATCAAAAAGGAGCATCAAGTGTTGATGGTTAACAAAACCACTAGTTTGAAGAAAAAGGGCAAAGGGAAGAAGAAGGGGAACTTCAAGAAGAACGGCAAACAAGTTGCAGCTCAGGAGAAGAAACCCAAGTCTGGACCTAAGCCTGAAACTGAGTGCTTCTACTGCAAGTAGACTGGTCACTGGAAGCGGAACTGCCCCAAGTATTTGGCGGATAAGAAGGATGGCAAGGTGAACAAAGGTATATGTGATATACATGTTATTGATGTGTACCTTACTAGAGCTCGCAGTAGCACCTGGGTATTTGATACTGGTTCTGTTGCTAATATTTGCAACTCGAAACAGGGACTACGGAATAAGCGGGCACTGGCAAAGGACGAGGTGACGATGCGCGTGGGAAACGGTTCCAAAGTCGATGTGATCGCGGTCGGCACGCTACCTCTACATCTACCTTCGGGATTAATATTAGACCTAAATAATTGTTATTTGGTGCCAGCGTTGAGCATGAACATTATATCTGGATCTTGTTTAATGCGAGACGGTTATTCATTTAAATCAGAGAATAATGGTTGTTCTATTTATATGAGTAATATCTTTTATGGTCATGCACCCTTGAAGAGTGGTCTATTCTTATTGAATCTCGATAGTAGTAATACACATATTCATAATGTTGAAGCCAAAAGATGCAGAGTTGATAATGAAAGTGCAACTTATTTGTGGCACTGTCGTTTAGGTCATATCGGTATAAAGCGCATGAAGAAACTCCATACTGATGGACTTTTGGAACCACTTGATTATGAATCACTTGGTACTTGCGAACCGTGCCTCATGGGCAAGATGACTAAAACACCGTTCTCCGGTACTATGGAGAGAGCAACAGATTTGTTGGAAATCATACATACTGATGTATGTGGTCCGATGAATATTGAGGCTCCTGGCGGATATCGTTATTTTCTCACCTTCACAGATGATTTAAGCAGATATGGGTATATCTACTTAATGAAACATAAGTCTGAAACATTTGAAAAGTTCAAAGAATTTCAGAGTGAAGTTGAAAATCATCGTAACAAGAAAATAAAGTTTCTACGATCTGATCGTGGAGGAGAATATTTGAGTTACGAGTTTGGTGTACATTTGAAAAATTGTGGAATAGTTTCGCAACTCACGCCACCTAGAACACCACAACGTAATGGTGTGTCCGAACGTCGTAATCGTACTTTACTAGATATGGTGCGATCTATGATGTCTCTTACTGATTTACCGCTATCGTTTTGGGGTTATGCTTTAGAGACGGCCGCATTCACGTTAAATAGGGCACCATCAAAATCCGTTGATATGACGCCTTATGAACTATGGTTTGGCAAGAAACCAAAGTTGTCGTTTCTTAAAGTTTGGGGCTGCGATGCTTATGTGAAAAAACTTCAACCTGATAAGCTCGAACCCAAATCGGAGAAATGTGTCTTCATAGGATACCCAAAGGAGACTGTTGGGTACACCTTCTATCACAGATCCGAAGGCAAGACATTCGTTGCTAAGAATGGATCCTTTCTAGAGAAGGAGTTTCTCTCGAAAGAAGTGAGTGGGAGGAAATTAGAACTTGACGAGGTAAATGTACCTGCTCCCTTACTGGAAAGTAATTCATCACAGAAAACTGTTTCAGTGACACCTACACCAGTTAGTGAGGAAGCCAATGATAATGATCATGAAACTTCAGATCAAGATACTACTGAACCTCGTAGATCAACCAGAGTAAGATCCGCACCAGAGTGGTACGGTAATCCTGTTTTGCAAGTCATGCTACTAGATCATGATGAACCTACGAACTATGAAGAAGCGATGGTGAGCCCAGATTCCGTAAAGTGGCTTGAAGCCATGAAATCTGAGATGGGATCCATGTATGAGAACAAAGTATGGACTTTGGTTGACTTGCCCGATGATCGGCAAGCAATTGAAAATAAATGGATCTTTAAGAAGAAGACTGACGCTGATGGTAATGTTACTGTCTACAAAGCTCGACTTGTCGCAAAAGGTTTTCGGCAGGTTCAAGGGATTGACTACGATGAGACCTTCTCACCCGTAGCGATGCTTAAGTCCGTCCGAATCATGTTAGCAATTGCCGCATTTTATGATTATGAAATTTGGCAGATGGATGTCAAAACTGCATTCCTGAATGGATTTCTGGAAGAAGGGTTGTATATGATGCAACCGGAAGGTTTTGTCGATCCAAAGGGAGCTAACAAGGTGTGCAAGCTCCAGCGATCCATTTATGGACTGGTGCAAGCCTCTCGGAGTTGGAATAAACGTTTTGATAGTGTGATCAAAGCATTTGGTTTTATACAGACTTTCAGAGAAGCCTGTATTTACAAGAAAGTGAGTGGGAGCTCTGTAGCATTTCTGATATTATATGTGGATGACATATTGCTAATTGGAAATGATATAGAATTTCTGGATAGCATAAAGGGATACTTGAATAAAAGTTTTTCAATGAAAGACCTCGGTGAAGCTGCTTACATATTAGGCATTAAGATCTATAGAGATAGATTAAGACGCTTAATTGGACTTTCACAAAGCACATACCTTGACAAGATTTTGAAGAAATTCAAAATGGATCAAGCAAAGAAAGGATTCTTGCCTGTGTTACAAGGTGTGAAGTTGAGTAAGACTCAATGCCCGACCACTGCAGAAGATAGAGAGAATATGAAAGATGTTCCCTATGCATCAGCCATAGGATCTATCATGTATGCAATGCTGTGTACCAGACCTGATGTATGCCTTGCTATAAGTTTAGCAGGGAGGTACCAAAGTAATCCAGGAGTGGATCACTGGACAGCGGTCAAGAACATCCTGAAATACCTGAAAAGGACTAAGGATATGTTTCTCGTATATGGAGGTGACAAAGAGCTCACCGTAAAAGGTTACATTGATGCAAGCTTTGATACTGATCCGGACGATTCTAAATCGCAAACCGGATACGTGTTTACATTAAACGGTGGAGCTGTCAGTTGGTGCAGTTCTAAACAAAGCGTCGTAGCGGGATCTACATGTGAAGCGGAGTACATAGCTGCTTCGGAAGCAGCGAACGAAGGAGTCTGGATGAAGGAGTTCATATCCGATCTAGGTGTCATACCTAATGCATCGGGTCCAATGAAAATCTTTTGTGACAATACTGGTGCAATTGCCTTGGCAAAGGAATCCAGATTTCACAAAAGGACCAAAAACACATCAAGAGAGACGCTTCAACTCCATCCGGGATTTAGTCCAGGTGGGAGACATAGAGATTTGCAAGATACATACGGATCTGAATGTTGCAGACCCGTTGACTAAGCCTCTTCCACGAGCAAAACATGATCAGCACCAAAGCTCCATGGGTGTTAGAATCATTACAATGTAATCTAGATTATTGACTCTAGTGCAAGTGGGAGACTGAAGGAAATATTCCCTAGAGGCAATAATAAAGTTATTATTTATTTCCTTATAATCATGATAAATGTTTATTATTCATGCTAGAATTGTATTAACCGGAAACGTAATACATGTGTGAATACATAGACAAACAAAGTGTCACTAGTATGCCTCTACTTGACTAGCTCGTTAATCAAAGATGGTTATGTTTCCTGACCATGAACAATGAGTTGTTATTTGATTAACGAGGTCACATCATTAGTTGAATGATCTGATTGACATGACCCATTCCATTAGCTTAGCACCCGATCGTTTAGTATGTTGCTATTGCTTTCTTCATGACTTATACATGTTCCTATGACTATGAGATTATGCAACTCCCGTTTACCGGAGGAACACTTTGGGTGCTACCAAACGTCACAACGTAACTGGGTGATTATAAAGGAGCATTACAGGTGTATCCAAAGGTAGATGTTGGGTTGGCGTATTTCGAGATTAGGATTTGTCACTCCGATTGTCGGAGAGGTATCTCTGGGCCCTCTCGGTAATACACATCACATAAGCCTTGCAAGCATTACAACTAATATGTTAGTTGTGAGATGATGTATTACGGAACGAGTAAAGAGACTTGCCGGTAACGAGATTGAACTAGGTATTGGATACCAACGATCGAATCTCGGGCAAGTAACATACCGATGACAAAGGGAACAACGTATGTTGTTATGCGGTCTGACCGATAAAGATCTTCGTAGAATATGTAGGAGCCAATATGGGCATCCAGGTCCCGCTATTGGTTATTGACCGGAGACATGTCTCGGTCATGTCTACATTGTTCTCGAACCCGTAGGGTCCGCACGCTTAAGGTTACGATGACAGTTACATTATGAGTTTATGCATTTTGATGTACCGAAGGTTGTTCGGAGTCCCGGATGTGATCACGGACATGACAAGGAGTCTCGAAATGGTCGAGACGTAAAGATTGATATATTGGAAGCCTATGTTTGGACATCGGAAGTGTTCCGGGTGAAATCGGGATTTTACCGGGTTACCGGGAGGTTACCAGAACCCCCCGAGAGCCATATGGGCCTTCATGGGCCTTAGTGGAAAGGAGAAAGGGGCAGCCCAAGGTGGCTGCGCCACTTCCCCCTCCCCTAGTCCTATTAGGACTAGGAGAAGGTGGCCGGCCCCCCTCTCTCTCTTTCCCCCCCTTGGGGAATCCTAGTTGGAATAGGATTGGGGGGGGGAGTCCTACTTCCGGAAGGAGTAGGACTCCTCCTGCGCCCTCTCCCTTGGCCGGCGCCCCCCTCCCCCCTTGGCTCCTTTATATACTGAGGTAGAGGCACCCTAGGACACACAAGTTGATCCACGTGATCTATTCCTTAGCCGTGTGCGGTGCCCCCTGCCACCATATTCCTCGATAATACTGTAGCGGAGTTTAGGCGAAGCCCTGCTGCTGTAGTACATCAAGATCGTCACCACGCCGTCGTGCTGACGGAACTCTTCCCCGACACTTTGCTGGATCGGAGTCCGGGGATCGTCATCGAGCTGAACGTGTGCTCGAACTCGGAGGTGCCATAGTTTCGGTGCTTGATCGGTTGGATCGTGAAGACGTACGACTACTTCCTCTACATCGTGTCATCGCTTCCGCAGTCGGTCGGCGTTGGGTACGTAGACAACACTCTCCCCCTTGTTGCTATGCATCACATGATCTTGCGTGTGCGTAGGAAATTTTTTGAAATTACTACGAAACCCTACACTTATTACTCCTCAATTCCTTCCCTTAGGCCCAAGTATGGTGAAGTGTTATGTAGTCGACTTTCACATGACACCACTAAAGAAAGAACAACATACATATCATCAAAATATTGAACGAATACCAACTTCACATGATTACTTCTAACAAGACTTCTCCCATGTCCTCAAGAACAAAAGTAACTACTCACAAATCATATTCATGTTTAAGATCAAAGGTGTATTGAATATGCTTAAGGATATGAACATATAATGTTCCACTAAATAAACCAACTAGCATCAACTACAAGATATAACCAACACTACTAGCAACCCGCAGGTACCAATCTGAGGTTTTGGGACAAAGATTGAATACAAGAGATGAACTAGGGTTTGATATGATATGCTGCTGGTGAAGATCTCGATGAAGATTGGTCCTACCACGATGAGAGGATCGTTGGTGATGTCGGTGGCTTCGATTTCCCCCTCCCGGAGGGAAGTATCCTTGGCAAAATTGCTCTGCCAGAGAGCAAAAGTGCTCCTGCCTAGGTTTCACCTCTAGATGGCGGCACTTCGTCCCGAAAGTCTTCTCTTATTTTTTTTTTCTAGGGCAAAAGGCCTCATATAGCAGAAGGAGGGCACATGAGGGCTGTGTGGGCCCCACAAGGCATCAGGGTGCGCCCTAGGGGGTAGGTGTGCCCTGTTGCCTTGTGAGCAGCAGGTGCCCCCCTTACTAGTGGTTCTTCGTTCCAGTATTTTTTTATATATTCAATAAAAAATCTCCGTGAAGTTTTAGGTCATTTGGAGCTTCGTAGAATAGTTATCTCTGTTTTAGCTCTTTTAGGTCCAGAATTCCAGCTGCTGGTAATTTCCCTCTTCATACAAATGTTGCAATTTAAGAGAGAAAAGGCATTAGAATTGCATCATAAAGTGAACTAATGACCAAAAATATTATATATAACAGTAGAAAAACATGATGCAAAATGGACGTACCACACATTATCAAAACATTCAAGCAAAACCAACTTCACATTATTACTTATAACAAAACTTGTCCCTTGTCCTCAAGAACAAACGGAACTACTCAGAAATCGTATTCATGTTCATGATCAAAGGAGAATAATATATGGTCTCATGGCGGAGGAACTCGTACACGACCCGAATCTTTCTGCTGAGGTCCTCCATGACCTGGCGTCGTCGTCGATCGCTGAATCGAGTGCGATCATGATGTAGCGAAAACTCCTGGATGAGATTCTCTGATTACCAACTGTGAGGTACTCGAATCTAGTGGCTCACAACAATCGGGAATTTGGTGTTCGAGCTAGGGATTTGGATTTCAGTGACGCGATCCCAGGGATGAAGCCATAAAATAGAGATACAGGGGCAAGAAATAGAAGTCTAAAATTATAGGATAGATATAGATACATAATATAGGAATAGTACATATTGGAAGATCTAGGGTCGATTTCATATGTGTTGTGTTCACCCAACAAACCAACGCACGCCAACATTTTCGTGGAGGGAAGGACCACCAACACCTCGTTAAAAAATTGGTTTTCTAAACGGGATGAGGTAATGGGGCTGGGAGACCCAAATAATTCAATCATAACCATAGTGGCTATCGCACTCATCAATGCCAAATATTTGGTTCGGCACTTCGGGGCTCTGATCTAAACAGGCCCTAGATAATCAAAGATTACATAGCTATTAATTCAAAATTTGATTTATGAAACGGTATCAAAGCTTGAAATTTTCTAGCTATTGTTAATCTCTGCAGTTCTACAACAACATTTCTACCATTTGAAAGACGCAAAAAAATCTAATGCAAAAAAGGTAAACTAACTGTTTTTATGATTTGGTCAAGCTCATCCGTGCGGCTGGCTGGATAATGATGTCTTACGTAACCTTCTTCTTGTAGACTCGTGTTGGGCCTCCAAGCACAGAGTTTTGTAGGACAGTAGCAATTTTCCCTCAAGTGGATGGCCTAAGGTTTATCAGTCCGTGGGAGGCATAGGATGAAGATGGTCTCTCTCAAACAACCCTGCAACCAAATAGCAAAGAGTCTCTTGTGTTCCCAACACACCCAATACAATGGTAAATTGTATAGGTGAACTAGTTCGGCGAAGAGATGGTGATACAAGTGTAATATGGATGGTAGATGTAGGTTTTTGTAGTCTGAAAACATAAAAACAGCCAGGTAACTAATAGTAAAAGTGAGCAAAAACGGTATTGCAATGCTTGAAAACAAGGCCTAGGGTTCATACTTTCACTAGTGCAAGTTCTCTCAACAATGATAACATAATTGAATCATATGGAAACCCCTCAATGTGCAACAAAGAGTCACTCCAAAGTTCCTATCGCGGAGTACATAAGATGAAATTGCTTGTAGGGTATGAAACCACCTCAAAGTTATTCTTTCCGATCAATCCATTGAGCTATTCCTATAAGTGTCACAAACAACCCTAGAGTTCGTAGTAAAATAACACCATATGATACACATCAATCAACCCTAATGTCACCTAGATACTCCAATGTCACCACAAGTATCTCAAGGTCAATTATACAATATGCATCAAACAACTTCAGATTCATAATATTCAATCCAATACAAAGAACCTCAAAGAGTGCCCCAAGATTTCTACCAGAGAAACAAGGATGAAAACATGCATAAACCCCTATACATAGATTACCCCAATGTCACCTCGGGAATCCGTGAGTTGATTTCCAAAACATAGATCAAGTGAATCAATAGAACACCCCATTGTCACCACGGGTATCCCATGCAAGACATACATCAAGTGTTCTCAAATCCATAATAGTATTCAATCCGATAATAGTGAAACCTCAAAGGTAAAACTCAATTCATCACAAGAAGGTAGAGGGGGAGAAACACCATATGATTCAACTATAGTAACAAAGCTCGCGGTACATCAAGATCGTGTCAAATCAAGAACACGATAGAGAGAGAGAGAGATCAAACACATAGCTACTGGTACATACCCTCAGCCCCGAGGGTGAACTACCGCCTCCTAGTCATGGAGACCGCCGGGATGATGAAGATGACCTCCGGTGATGGTTTCCCCCTCCGGCAGGGTGCTGGAACGGGCTCTCGATTGGTTTTTGTGGCTATAGAGGCTTGTGGTGGCGGAACTCCCAATCTAGGTTTCTTTTTGGGGGTTTCTATATTTGTAGGAATTTTTGGCGTCAGAAACAAGTCAGGGGGGTCCATGAGGCAGCGGCAAGCCAGGGGCGCGCCCTAGGGGGGCAACCTCCACCCTTGCCGCTTCCTCATGAAGCTTCTGGTCCAACTCTTGTGCTTCGGGGGCTTCTTATGGTCCATAAAAAAATCACCATAAATTTTCAGCTTGTTTGGACTCCACTTGACATTCCTTTTCTGTAAAACTCAAAAACAAGGAAAAAACAGAAACTGGCAGTGGGCTCTAGGTTAATAGTTTAGTCCCAAAAATAATATAAAATAGCATATTAATGCATATAAAACATCCAAAACAAATAATATAATAGCATGGAACAATAAAAATTATAGATACGTTGGAGACATATCAAGCATCCCCAAGCTTAATTCATGCTCGAACTCGAGTAGGTAAATGATAAAAACAGAATTTTTGATGTGGAATGCTACCTAACATATTTATCCATGTAATTTTCTTTATTGTGGCATGAATATTCAGATCCATAAGATTCAAAACAAAATTTTAATATTGACATAAAAAACAATAATACGTGAAGCATACTAACAAAGCAAGCATGGCTTCTCAAAATAACATAGCCAAAGAAAGTTGTCCCTACAAAATCATATAGTCTGGCTATGCTCCATCTTCATCACACAAAATATTTCAATCATGCACAACCCCGGTATTGGCCAAGCAATTGTTTCACACTTTAGTATTCTCAAACCTTTTCAACCTTCACGCAATACATGAGCGTGAGCCATGGATATAGCACTATAGGTGGAATAGAATATGGTGGCTGTGGAGAAGACAAAAAGAAGGAGATAGTCTCACATCAACTAGGCGTATCAACGGGCTATGGAGATTCCCATCAATAGATATCAATGTGAGTGAGTAGGTATTGCCATGCAACAGATGCACTAGAGCTATAAGTGTATGAAAGGTCAAAAAGAAACTAAGTGGGTGTGCATTAAACTCGCTTGCTCACGAAGACCTAGAGCAATTTGAGGAATCCCATCATGGGAATATACAAGACAAGTTCTATAATGAAAATTTGCCACTGGTATATGAAAGTGACAACATAGGAGACTCTCTATCATGAAGATCTTAGTGCTACTTTGAAGCACAAGTGTGGAAAAAGGATAGTAACATTGTCCCTTCTCTCTTTTCTCTCATTTTTGTATGGGCTTCTTTGGTCTCTTTTATTTTTTGTAAAGTCCGGAGACTCATCCCAACTTGTGAGGGAATCATAGCTACCATCATCCTTTCCTCACATGGGACAATGCTCTAATAATGATGATCATCACACTTTTATTTACTTACAACTCAAGAATTACAACTCGATACTAGAACAAGTATATGACTCTATATGAATGCCCCCTGCGGTGTACCGGGAAGTGCAATGACTTAAGAGCGACATGTATAAAAAATATGAATGGTGGCTTTGCCACAAATACGATGTCAACTACATGATCATACAAAGCAATATGACAATGATGAAACGTGTCATAGTAAATGGAATGGTGGAAGCTGCATGGCAATATATCTCGGAATGGCTATGGAAATGCCATAATAGGTAGGTATGGTGGCTGTTTTGAGGAAGGTGATAGTGGGTTTAATGCACCGGCGAAAGTTGCGCGGTACTAGAGAGGCTAGCAATGGTGGAAGGGTGAGAGTGTGTATAATCCATGGACTCAACATTAGTAATAAAGAACTCACATACTTATTGCAAAAAATTATCATTTATCGAAATGAAGTAATAGAAGCATGCTCCTAGGGGGGTAGATTGGTAGGAAAATACCATCGCTTGTCCCCGAACGCCACTCATAAGGAAGACATTAAATAAATAAATCATGCTCCGACTTCATCACATAACGGTTCACCATATGTGCATGCTACGGGAATCACAAACTTTAACGCAAGTATTTCTACCAGTACATAATTGCTCACTAGCATGATTCTAATATTACCATCTTTATATCTCAAAACAATCATAAGGAATCAAACTTCTCATAGTATTCGATGCACTTTATATAAAAGTTTTTATTATATCCGTCTTGGATGCCTATCTTATTAGGACTAAATTCATAACCAAAGAAAATTACCATGCTGTTTAGAAAGACTCTCAAAAGAGTATAAGTGAAGCATGAGAGTTCAATAATTTCTAACAAATAAAACCACCGCCGTGCTCTAAAAAGATATAAGTGAATCACTAGAGCAACTACCCAGCTCAAAAAGATATAAGTGAAGCACATAGGGTATTCTAATAATTCATGATTAATGTGTGTCCCTCTCAAAAGGTGTGTACAACAAGGATGATTGTGGCAAACTAAAAAGCAAAGACTCTTATTATAAAAGACTCTCCAAGCTAAACACATATCATGTGGTGAATAAAAATATAGCCTCAAGTAAATTACCAATGGATGAAGACGAAAGAGGGGATGCCATCCGGGGCATCCCTAGGCTTAGATGCTTGGTTGTCCTTGAATATTACCTTGGTGTGCCTTGGGCATCCCCAAGATTAGGCTCTTGTCACTCCTTATTCCATGGTCCATCGAATCTTTACCCAAAACTTGAAAACTTCACAACACAAAACTCAAGAAAAAACGTGTAAGCTCTGTTAGTATAATAAAGCAAATCACCACTTAGCTACTATTGTGAACTCATTATAAATTTATATTGGTGTTATATCTACTTTATTCCAACTTATCCATGGTTCATACCCTCCGATACTACCCATAGATTCATCAAAATAAGCAAACAACACAATGAAAACAGAATCTGCCAAAAACATAATAGTCTATAGTAATCTGGAAACCTAGTATACTTCTGTAACTCCAAAAGTTACAAAAAAAGGAAAACCTGGGAAATTTGTCTATAAATCTTGTGAAAAAAGAATAAGGATTTTATCACGCTCCTGTAGAAAATGAAAATTATTTTACTGGGCACAGAAGTTTCTGTTTTTCAGCAAGATCAAATCAATTATCACTGTAAGCTATCCCAAAGGTCTTATTAGGCACTTTATTGAACAAAAGCTATAAAACATGATTAATATAGTATCCTAATCATGTTAACACACAAAAATAGTAGGTGTAAATATTGGGTTGTCTCCCAACAAGCGCTTTTCTTTAATGGCTTTCTAGCTAGGCATGATGATTTCAATGATGCACTCATAAAAGATAAGAATTGAAACATAATGGGAGCATCATGAAGCATATGCTTAGCACATTTAAGTCTAACCCACTTCCTATGCATAGGGATTTTGTCAGCAAACAATTTATGGGAACAAGAATCAACTAGCATCGTAGGAAGGCAAAACAAGCATAACTTCAAGATTTTCAACACATAGAGAGGAAACTTGATATTATTGCAACTCCTACAAGCATATATTCCTCCCTCATAATAATTTTCAGTAGCATCATGAATGAATTCAACAATATAGTTATCACACAAAGAATTATTTTCATGATCTACAAGCATAAAAATTTTACTACTCTCCGCATAAGCAGAATTCTTCTCATCCGGAATAGTGGGAGTATCATAAGAAACTCGAATACTATAAATTGTTTCAACATTAAAAGAGTAATGTTCAGAAAAAAGAGTAATCATAATCATGACAAGTTTTATAAATATAATCATCACTAATTTTTATAACATAAGTGTCATCATAAGTAGCAACTTTGTTCTCATCAAAATCAATAGAAAATTTGCTAAAAACTTTGCTAAAAACTTGAATGCTGGCTTTACATATTTACAACAACAAGAGCAAACAGAGTTTGTAAAAAAAATTTCTTTATCACTTTCAGTTTGTCAACTGAATTGCTTGAGGACAAGCAAAGGTTTAAGCTTGGGGGAGTTGATACATCTCCGTCGTATCTACTTTTCCAAACACTTTTGCCCTTGTTTTGGACTCTAACTTACATGATTTGAATGGAACTAACCCGGACTGACGTTGTTTTCAGCAGAATTACCATGGTGTTATTGATGTGCAGAAACAAACGTTCTCGGAATGACCTAAAACTTCACGGTGCAACTTTTTGGAAAATATAAAAAATACCTACAAAAGATGAAGGCCAGGGGGCCACCACCTTTCCACGAGGGTGGGGGCGCGCCTGCCCCCGTAGGGCGCGCCCCCTACCTCGTGGGCCCCCTGGTGCCTCTCCGACTCCAACTCCAACTCTATATATTGTGTTTCGGGGAGAAAAAAATCAGAGAGAGGAATTCATCGCGTTTTACGATACGGAGCCGCCGCCAAGCCCTAAAGCCTCTCGGGAGGGCTGATCTGGAGTCCGTTCGAGGCTCCGGAGAGGGGAATCTGTCGCCATCGTCATCATCAACCATCCTCCATCACCAATTTAATGATGCTCACCACCGTGCGTGAGTAATTCCATCGTAGGCTTGCTGGACGGTGATGGGTTGGATGGGATCTATCTTGTAATCGAGTTAGTTTTGTTAGGGTTTGATCCCTAGTATCCACTATGTTCTGAGATTGATGTTGCTATGACTTTGCTATGATTAACGCTTGTCACTAGGGCCCGAGTGCCATGATTTTAGATCTGAACCTATTATGTTTTCATCAATATATGAGTGTTCTTGATCCTATCTTGCAAGTCTATAGTCACCTATCATCTGTTATGATCCGTTAACCCTGAAGTGACAATAATCAGGATACTTACCGGTGATGACCGTAGTTTGAGGAGTTCATGTATTCACTATGTGTTAATGCTTTGTTCCGCTTCTCTATTAAAAGGAGGCCTTAATATCCCTTAGTTTCTGTAAGGACCCCGCTGCCACGGGAGGGTAGGACAAAAGATGTCATGCAAGTTCTTTTACATAAGCACGTATGACTATGTTCGGAATACATGCCTACATTATATCAATGAACTGGAGCTAGTTCTGTGTCACCCTAGGTTATGACTGTTACAAGATGAACCGCATCCGGCATAATTCTCCATCACCGATCCATTGCCTACGAGCTTTCCATATATTGTTCTTCGCTTATTTACTTTCCCGTTGCTATTGCTATCATCACTACAAAATACCAAAAACACTACTTTTACTACTATTACCTTTTGCTACCGTTACCACTACTATCATATTACTTTTCTACTAAATACTTTGTTGCAGATATTAAGTTTCCAGGTGTGGTTGAATTGACAACTCAGCTGCTAATACTTGAGAATATTCTTTGGTTCCTCTTGTGTCGAATCAATAAATTTGGGTTGAATACTCTACCCTCAAAAATTGTTGCGATCCCCTATACTTGTGGGTTATCAAATACCAAATTCACATGACTACTTATAGCAAGACTTCTCACATGTCCTCAGGAACGAACGTAACTACTCACAAAGCATATTCATGTTCAAAATCAGAGGGGTATTAATATGCATAATGGATCTGAAAATATGATCTTCCATCAAGTAAACCAACTAGCATCAACTACAAGGAGTAATCAACACTACTAGCAACCCATAGGTACCAATCTGAGGTTTGGATACAAAGATTGGATACAAGAGATGAACTAGGGTTTGAGATGAGATAACGCTGGTGAAGATGTTGATGGAGATTGACCCCCCCCCCTGATGAGAGGATCGTTGGTGATGACGATGGTGATGATTTCCCCCTCCCGGAGGGAAGTTTCCCCAGCAGAACAGCTCCGCCGGAGCCCTAGATTGGTTCCGCCTCGTGGCGACGGAGTTTCGTCCCGTGAGCTTGCTTATGATTTTTTTTCCTGGACGAAAGACTCCATATAGCCAAAGATGGGCATCAGAGGGCCACCAGAGGGCCCACGAGGCAGGGGGCGCGCCCCCCACCCTCGTGGACGATGGGTGGACCCCCTCTGGTACTTTCTTCGCCCAATATTTTTTATATATTCTGAAAATAATTCCCGTGGAGTTTCAGGACTTCTGGAGGTGTGCATAATAGGTCTCTAATATTTGCTCCTTTTCCACCCCAGAATTCCAACTGCCGGCATTCCCCCTCTTCATGTAAACCTTGTAAAATAAGAGAGAAAAGGCATAAGTATTGTGACATAATGTGTAATAACAGCCCATAATGCAATATATATCGATATAAAAGCATCATGCAAAATGGACGTATCACGGTCCCACTTTTAACATTGCAGATTTGAAGCCTTATTTGGGTGAGGAAGATGAGCTTCCGTCGAGGATGACTTCATTTCAAGAAGGGGAGGATGATGAGGACATCAATACCATTGTTACACCCACACCTCCTGCTGCTATACACTACTGGACCAATCACTAGAGCTCGCGCACGCCAATTAAATTATTAGGTACTTTCATTTCTTGGTAATGATTCTAATGTTCATGAGAATATGATGTTGCCAAAATTGGAAACATTTGTTTTGCTTACAAATGAAGGGCCTGGCATGGATAAGAGGGATGAACACTAGAGCAAGACCACGCATGGAGATGATGGCATGCGCAAGGGGAACAAGAATAGAGTTACAAGTGATGATTTCATGACTTTGAAGCCACCATAAGGAGTGCATGAAGCTTTGGACGAAATATACAAGATGCCACTTCATAAATTTCGTCCAGAGGCTATTCTAGGTGCTATGTCACCTTATTATTGGGACAAGCCCATGTATTTTCGAAATACTTAAGTATATGTTGTTTTTAGAGTCCGTATGTGTGGGGAAACAAGAGTTAGGGTTGGTTTCGGACCCCTCCTCCAAGGGCCACGAAATTCCCCCCTCTTCCTCCATATATACAGCCCTTAGGGTGTCGTTTAGACTTTGGGTTTTGTTTAGATTAAAAGTTCGCCATAGCTGCAACTTCGCGTACTTCGTTTGTGTTCAACGACCAGACAAAGACGTCATAGAACCCCACCTTCACCAATAAAGCTTTCATCTTATATTCGCAATATCCAGACTGCAATCTTAGTTTCTTGCCTGTTCTTCATTTTCTTGCAGGAAATAGACCTTCGTGGTCAAGTTGATCGTGCTTCGGCATGGTCAATAACCTCTCGAAGTTGGTTTAGCGATTGCTAAGGCGCGACGTCTTCGCACGTTCGTAGTCGGATCGTCAAAGTCTACTCCTCCGAAACGATAATCACCATCTCATCGAAAGACGGGACACCTTTGCCTTTGTAAAGTGCTATCAGATTTCCAGGTTGCTCGGTGAGATTTTACAGTTGTTTGTAGTTTAGGTCGAGTCTGTTCTTCATACCTATAGTCCACGAAAAAGCCAAAAAATAATTAGGGTTAGTTCATCATATCTAAACCAATCTGAGCCTTTGCATAGTCTTTTTAGAGTTTTGCTTTGTTGAATTTGCGGTTGCATCGTCGTGTCGAGCTTCTGGTTTTAGTGTCTAGTCCCTTAGAGTTTCGAGTTCTGTTCATAGGTTGTCACGCCGCCGCCGCACCATCGTCATCATCATTGCCATATACCACCACCCCACCATATACATCGCCACTGCCATATACAACCACCAATCTGAGTCCACATATACCATCGCCATATACAACCACCAATCCGAGTCCACATATATCATTGCCATATACCACCACCACTCCGAGTCCAGATATACCATCGCCATATACAACCACCAGCCCGAATTCCACCAGATTCATCTCTGCCACCAGTCCTAGTCTGAGTCCAGTGTTTGTTGCTTTGCTTTCGATTTCCAGATCATGCCATACTCCAAGTCGTGATAGAGTAGGATTCCCAAACTTCTGTGTTACCCGTAGTAGAAAAATAGTTCCAGTTTCAAAAAAACTAAGTCTGGAAAATTCTGGGTAGGCAGTTTTTAGACCATTTGTAGACTTTTTCGAAAAAATTTGTTCCGGAGCAAAAAAAAGAGGAAACAAAAAGTGCAAAAAAGTGAAAAAGGGAACAAATCAGAGAGTGCTCCACCCTTGTTTACGTGCCACACTGTGATTTTCTTTGTGTTCTAGGCTCGCGTCTCTAGTACGGTCTATCCTAGGACCAACACAGTACCGTCGTTGAGCGTTTATTCAACTTTGCATCTCTGAATTGATTATTGCTGACCCGTTTTGCTACCATATGCTAAGCCTTCCTAGATCCATATACATCTACGTCGTGCGTTTGACTCTCCCTGATAATCGCTCTATCCAAGCTTTGAGAGTTTTGACTACAACGATTGTCGATTACCACCTGCTGCTGGGTAAGAACTGGTAGGAATTTAAGATTTGCTTGACGGATTTGTGACACACTACCACCACCACTTTCTAGTAGTATGTAGGATCATATTCTTGTGTGTTTTTATTGCTGCTAACCATGGCAGGATCACAAGCGGATGAGACTGATTAGGAGAACATGACGAACAAACAACTACATGATAAATTTCAGCAAATGATGAGTGGACAGGTGCAAGATGTGCTAAACAGATTTGAAGAGGCCATGAAGAAGATAGATGTCATTAAGAAGACGTTCGAAACAAAGCTCGATAATAAGTTTAATGAATTGCTAGCGCGTCGTCCACCATCACCATTGGTTTCACCTATCATCATCATCATCAACAACAACAACAACAAGAACAACAACAACAACAACAACAACAACGTCGCCTTCCAAATCAAGTGGGACGAGCACTGCACGTTCCCCTTGAACCTGGTCAAACTTCTGGTGCTGTTGCACCTACTGTTGATGCTTCTATGGCTCCTACTGCTGCCGCTGAGGAGGAGGATTATGTGGGCGATTACAAGGATGAGGTTGATCAAAATCAAAACTACGTGCAACCACCAGTACCAGGTCGTCCACATGCAAATAATCGCAATGGTAGGGCTGCATTACCGGCTCAGGTATGAGATCATGACCATCTTCCTAAACTGAAATTGAATATTCCACCATTTGAGGGTAGATATGTTCCTGATATATATCTTACTTGGGAGTTAGAAATTGAACATCGTTTTACATGTTTACAATATCCTGAGGAGAGACGTGTTGCTGCTGTTGTTTGTGCTTTCACTAGTTTTGCATGTGTATGGTGGTCTGAACATTGTAGATTATATCCTATTCTAGCTACTTGGTCTGCTTTGAAAACTGCTATGCGTACTCGTTGGGTTCCACCATACTATCAACATGAATTACTTCAAAAATTGCAGCGCTTAAGACAAGGAAAAAATTCTGTAGAAGAATATTATCAGGAATTATAAACTGGCATGATTAGATGTGGTATTGTTGAGGAGAATGAAGCTATGCTTTCCCGTTTTATGGGTGGATTAAATAGAGAGATTCAGGCCATTCTAGAGTATAAGGAGTATAATAATACCACTCGTTTATTCCATCTTGCTTGTAAAGATGAACGTGAAGTGCATGATCGATAGGAATTGGCGCGAACTAACTTTTCTGCAGGTCGGCCTTCATCATGGACACCGCGTGCATCTTCTACTTCCACTGCACTTGCACCTCCATCAGGTGCCACCTACAGTCGTGATACAAGAAAGCAGGCACAACCACCACTATTTGCCAAGAGCACACCTGCCGGGCCTGCACAGAGCACCTCTTCTTCCATGGCATCAATAGGGCACACAAGTGATATTATTTGTCGTCGTTGTAAGGGAAGAGGTCATTATGCAAGAGAATGCAAATCTGAGCGTGTGATGATTGCTACTGAGGATGGTGGGTATGAGTCCGCTAGTGACTATGATGAGGAGACTTTGGCTCTTATTGTACGTGAAGAACACGGTGGAGATGATTCTGAACATGAGACGCACTACATGGCTCCTGAAGATGCTGACAGGTATGAATGTATAGTTGCTCAACGTGTTTTGAGTGTGCAGGTCACACGAGCTGAGCAAAATCAGAGACATAATTTGTTCCAT
This sequence comes from Triticum urartu, assembly GCF_003073215.2. Lineage (NCBI taxonomy): Eukaryota > Viridiplantae > Streptophyta > Magnoliopsida > Poales > Poaceae > Triticum > Triticum urartu. The sequence goes on along the minus strand of NC_053026.1, from coordinate 536,222,864 downwards.
ACAGAGGGAGTTGTGAAGGAACGTTATGTTCGCGTCATCATAGATGGAGGGAGCTGCAACAACTTGGCTAGTATGGAGATGGTGGAGAAGCTATCTCTCACCACAAGAGCACATCCACATCCTTACTACATCCAATGGTTCAACAACAGCGGCAAAGTTAAGGTAACACATAATGTTCGTGTGCATTTTAGTATCTCTACATATGCTGATTATGTTGATTGTGATGTGGTACCCATGCAAGCATGTTCGTTATTACTTGGTAGACCATGGCAATTTGATAAAAATCTGTACACCATGGTAGAAACAATGAGTATACTCTTGTTCATAACGTTAAACATATTACTTTGCTTCCTGTGTCTCCTGATTCTATTTTGAAAGATGATATTAATAGAGCTAATAAAGCAAAACAGGAGAAAAATAAGAGTGAAAATCAGATTGTGGCAAAAGAATTTGAGCAACAGATGAAGCCTAATAATAAACCGTCTAGTGTTGCTTCTGAAATTAAATTGAAAAGTGCATGTTTACTTGCCACTAAATATGATATTGATGAACTAGATTTCAGCAAATCTATTTGCTATGCTTTTGTGTGCAAAGAAGCATTATTTTCATTCGAGGACGTGCCATCCTCTTTCCCTCCTGCTATTACTAACATTTTGCAGGAGTTCGCTGACATCTTTCCACAAGACGTGCCACCGGGATTACCACCTATTCGAGGGATTAAGCATCAGATTGACTTAATTCCCAGTGGGAGCTGCTCGACGAAGGTTATATACGCGAATCCCTTCGTCCTTGTGTTGTTCCTATTATTCTAGTGCCGAAAAAAGATGGTACATCGCGTATGTGTGTTGATTGTAGAGCCATTAATAATATTACTATTCGTTATTGTCTTCCTATTCCTAGGTTAGATGATATGCTTGATGAATTGAGTGGCTCTACAATATTCTCCAAAGTTGATTTGCGTAGTGGATACCATCAAATTCGTATGAAATTGGGAGATGAATGGAAAATAGCATTTAAAACTAAGTTTGGTTTATATGAGTGGTTAGTCATGCCTTTTGGGTTAACTAATGCACCTAGTACTTTCATGAGATTAATGAACAAAGTTTTACGCATTGGACGATTTGTGGTAGTCTATTTTGATGATATACTGATTTATAGAAAATCTTTGGAGGAACATTTATGTGTTGTTTTTATTATTTTACGTGATGCACATTTGTTTGGTAACCTTGGGAAGTGCACCTTTTGCACCGACCGAGTATCTTTTCTTGGCTATGTTGTTACTCCACAGGGAATTGAAGTTGATAAATCCAAGATTGAAGCTATTGAGAGTTGGCCGCGGCCCAAAATGGTCACACAAGTCAGGAGTTTCCTTGGCCTCGCTGGTTTTTATAGGCGTTTTGTCAGAGATTTCAGCACCATTGTTGCACCTCTCAACGAGCTTACAAAGAAGGATGTGCCTTTTGTTTGGGGTACCGCACAGGAAGAAGCCTTCACGATATTGAAAGATAAGTTGACACATGCTCCTTTACTCCAACTTCCTGATTTTAATAAGACTTTTGAGCTGGAATGCGATGCTAGTGGAATTGGATTAGGAGGTGTGTTATTACAAGATGGCAAACCTGTTGCATATTTTTCTGAAAAATTGAGTGGGCCTAGTCTGAATTATTCTACTTATAATAAAGAATTATATGCTCTTGTTCGGACTTTAGAGACATGGCAATATTATTTATGGCCCAAAGAATTTGTTATACATTCTGATCATGAATCCTTGAAACATATTAAAAGTCAAGCTAAACTGGATCGTAGACATGCTAAATGGGTTGAATTCATTGAGACTTTCCCTTATGTCATTAAACACAAGAAGGGTAAATAAAATATTACTATTGATGCATTGTCTCATCGCTATACTATGCTTTCACAACTTGACTTCAAAATATTTGGTTTGGAGACCATCAAAGATCAATATGTGCATGATGTTGATTTTAAAGATGTAATGCAGAATTGTAAAGAAGGAAGAACATGGAACAAGTTCGTCATTAATGATGGATTTGTGTTCTATGCTAATAAGCTATGCATTCCAGCTAGCTCCGTTCGTCTTTTGTTGTTGCAGGAGGTGCATGGAGGAGGATTAATGGGACACTTTGGCGTGAAGAAGACGGGGGACGTACTTGCTACACATTTCTTTTGGCCAAATATGAGACGGGATGTTGAGCGTTTTGTTGCTCGCTACACTACATGTCAAAAAGCTAAGTCACGACTCAATCCTCATGGTTTATATATGCCTTTGCCTATACCTAGTGTTCCTTGGGACGATATATCTATGGACTTTGTTTTAGTTTTACCTCGAACAAAGAAGGGGAGGGATAGCATATTTGTTGTCGTGGATAGATTCTCGAAAATGGCACACTTTATATCATGTCATAAAAGCGATGATGTTGTTAATGTTGCTGATTTGTTCTTTCATGAAATTATTCGCTTGCATGGTGTGCCAAATACTATTGTTTCAGATCGTGATACTAAATTTCTTAGCCACCTTTGGAGATGTTTATGGGCTAAATTGGGGACTAAACTTCTTTTTAGTACTACTTGTCACCCCAAAACTGATGGTCAAACTGAAGTAGTGAATAGAACATTGTCTACTATGCTTAGGGTTGTTTTGAAGAATAATAAGAAAATGTGGGAAGAATGCTTGCCTCATATTGAATTTGCTTATAATCGTTCATTGCATTCTACTACTAAGATGTTTCCTTTTGAAATTGTGTATGGTTTCCTACCTCGTGCTCCCATTGATTTGTTGCCTCTTCCATCTTTGGAGAAGGTTAATTTTGATGCTAAACAACATGTTGAATTAATCTTAAAAATGCATGAGTTAACTAAGGAAAACATTGAGCGTATGAATGATAAATATAAACTTGTTGGAGATAAGGGTAGAAAACATGTTGTGTTTGCACCTAGAGAACTTGTTTGGTTACATTTGCGTAAGGATAGATTTCCTGATTTGCGTAAATCAAAGCTAATGCCACGTGTTGATGGTCCTTTTAAGGTGTTAGAGAAAATAAATGATAATGCATATAAACTTGAGTTGCCTGTAGATTTTGGGGTTAGTCCCACTTTTAACATTGCAGATTTGAAGCCTTATTTGGGTGAGGAAGATGAGCTTCCGTCAAGGATGACTTCATTTAAAGAAGGGGAGGATGATGAGGACATCAATACCATTGTTACACCCACAACCCCTGCTGCTATACATACTGGACCAATTACTAGAGCCCGCGCACGCCAATTAAATTATCAGGTACTTTCGTTTCTTGGTAATGATTCTAATGTTCATGAGAATATGATGCTGCCTAAATTGGATACATTTGTTTTGCTTACAAATGAAGGGCCTGGCATGGATAAGAGGGATGAACACTGGAGCAAGACCAAGCATGGAGATGATGACATGCGCAAGGGGAACAAGAACAGAGTTACAAGTGATGATTTCAAGACTTTGAAGCCATCATAAGGAGTGCATGAAGCCTTGGACGAAATATATAAGATATGGTTGGGCCAGGCCCATGTATTTTTGAAATACTTAAAGTATAGGCTGTTTTTAGAGTCTGTATGTGTGGGGAAACAAGAGTTATGGTTGGTTTCAGACCCCTCCTCCAAGGGCCACGAAATCCCCCCCTCTTCCTCCATATATACAACCTTAGGGCGTCGTTTAGACTTTGGGTTTTGTTTAGATTAAAAGTTCGACATAGCTGCAACTTTGCGTACTTCGTTTGTGTTCAACGACCAGACAAAGACGTCACAGAACCCCACCTTCATCAATAAAGCTTTCATTTTATATTCGCAATATCCATATTGCAATCTTAGTTTCTTGCCTATACTTTGTTTGCTTGCAGGAAATAGACCTTTGTGGTCGGGTTGATCGTGCTCCGGTGTTGTCAATAACCTCTCGGAGTTGGTTTAGCGATTGCTAAGGCGCGACGTCTTCGCACGTTCGTAGTTGGATCGTCAAAGTATACTCCTCCGAAACGATAATCACCATCTCATCGAAAGACAGGACACCTTTGCCTCTATCATCAACACAACGAACAACCCTCTTGTGGATGAACATGAGCCATGGCTGAATCACGGCTGTCAGTGTTGCTGCCTGAACTACCAGCTTCATCCACGCGTCCATAACCTAGTCGACATCGAGGGTGCGTTGAGCAATGGGGAAATTAATCCTACACCTTGCCTAACGGCCTAAAAACCGACCTAACATAGGGGGAAGGGGCGTTCCATGTTGCGTACCAGCTTCAGAAACAACGACGACGAAGGGGGGACCATGACTCAGTCAAGGAGGAGCAGACGGTGGCCAAGAGGAAGGGGAGAAGTGTTGGGGAACGTTGTAGAAAACAAAAATTTTCCTACTGTTTCACCAAGATCCATCTAGGAGTTCATCTAGCAACGAGTGATAGGATTGCATCTACATACCTTTGTAGTTCACGCGCGGAAGCGTTCAAAGAACGGGGATGAGGAAGGCGTACTCGACGTGATCCAAATCACCGGAGATCCTAGCACCGACCGGACGGCACCTCCGCGTTCAACACGCGTACGGTCAGCGTGACGTCTCCTTCTTCTTGATCCAGCAAGGGGGAAGGAGAGGTTGAGGAAGATGGCTCCAGCAGCAGCACGACGGCGTGGTGGTGGTGGAGCTGCAGTACTCCGGCAGGGCTTCGCCAAGCACTATGGAGGAGGAGGATGTGTTGGAGAGGGAGAGGGAGGCACCAAAGATGTGGTATGAGAGGCCCTCCTTTCCCCACTATATATAGGGAGTCCAAGGGGGGCGCCGGCCCTAGGAGATCCAATCTCCTAGGGGGGGTGCGGCCAAGGGAGGAATCCCTCCTCCCCAAGGCACCTAGGAGGTGCCTTCCCCTTTTGGGACTCTTCCCTCCTTGAACCCTAGGCGCATGGGCCTCTTGGGGCTGGTGCCCTTGGCCCATGTAGGCCAAGGCGCACCCCCTACAGCCCATGTGGCCCCCTGGGGCAGGTGGCCCCACCCGGTGGACCCCCGGGACCCTTCCGGTGGTCCCGGTACAATACCGGTGACCCCGAAACTTGTCCCGATGCCCGAAATAGCACTTCATATATATAATTCTTTACCTCTGGACCATTCCGGAACTCCTCGTGACGTCCGGGATCTCATCTGGGACTCCGAACAACATTCAGGTTACTGCATATACATATCCCTACAACCCTAGCGTCACCGAACATTAAGTGTGTAGACCCTACGGGTTCGGGAGACATGTAGACATGACCGAGACGACTCTCCGGTCAATAACCAACAGCGGGATCTGGATACCCATGTTGGCTCCCACATGCTCCTCGATGATCTCATCGGATGAACCACGATGTCGAGGATTCAAGCAACCCCGTATACAATTCCCTTTGTCAATCGGTATGTTACTTGCCCGAGATTCGATCGTCGGTATCCCAATACCTCGTTCAATCTCGTTACCGGCAAGTCACTTTACTCGTACCGTAATACATGATCCCGTGACCAGACACTTGGTCACTTTGAGCTCATTATGATGATGCATTACCGAGTGGGCCCAGTGATACCTCTCCGTCACACGGAGTGACAAATCCCAGTCTTGATCCGTGTCAACCCAACAGACACTTTTGGAGATACCCGTAGTATACCTTTATAGTCACCCAGTTACGTTGTGACGTTTGGTACACCCAAAGCACTCCTACGGTATCCGGGAGTTAAACGATCTCATGGTCTAAGGAAAAGATACTTGACATTGGAAAACTCTAGCAAACGAACTATACGATCTTGTGCTATGTTTAGGATTGGGTCTTGTCCATCACATCATTCTCCTAATGATGTGATCTCGTTATCAATGACATCCAATGTCCATAGTCAGGAAACCATGACCATCTGTTGATCAACGAGCTAGTCAACTAGAGGCTTACTAGGGACATGTTGGTGTCTATCATTCACACATGTATTACGATTTCCGGATAACACAATTATAGCATGAATAAAGACAATTATCATGAACAAGGAAATATAATAATAATCCTTTTATTATTGCCTCTAGGGCATATTTCCAACAGTCTCCCACTTGCACTAGAGTCAATAATCTAGTTACATTGTGATGAATCGAACACCCATGGAATTCTGGTGTTGATCATGTTTTGCTCTAGGGAGAGGTTTAGTCAATGGATCTGCTACATTCAGGTCCGTGTGTACTTTACAAATATCTATGTCTCCATCTTGAACATTTTCACGAATGGAGTTGAAGCGACGCTTGATGTGCCTTGTCTTCTTATGAAACCCGGGCTCCTTGGCAAGTGCAATAGCTCTAGTGTTGTCACAGAAGAGCTTGATCGGCCCCGACGCATTGGGTATGACTCCTAGGTCGGTGATGAACTCCTTCACCCAAATTGCTTCATGCGCTGCCTCCGAGGCTGCCATGTACTCCGCTTCACATGTAGATCCCGCCACGACGCTCTGCTTGCAACTGCACCAGCTTACTGCCTCACCATTCAAAATATACACGTATCCGGTTTGTGACTTTGAGTTATCCAGATCTGTGTTGAAGCTAGCGTCGACGTAACCCTTTACGACGAGCTCTTCGTCACCTCCATAAACGAGAAACATTTCCTTAGTCCTTTTCAGGTACTTCAGGATATTCTTGACCGTTGTCCAGTGTTCCTTGCCGGGATTACTTTGGTACCTTCCTACCAAACTTACGGCAAGGTTTACATCAGGCCTGGTACACAGCATGGCATACATAATAGAACCTATGGCTGAGGCATAGGGGATGACACTCATCTCTTCTATATCTTCTGCCGTGGTCGGACATTGAGCTGAGCTCAATTTCACACCTTGTAACACAGGCAAGAACCCCTTCTTAGACTGATCCATATTGAACTTCTTCAATATCTTATCAAGGTATGTGCTTTGTGAAAGACCTATGAGGCGTCTTGATCTATCTCTGTAGATCTTGATGCCTAATATATAAGCAGCTTCTCCAAGGTCCTTCATTGAAAAACTCTTATTCAAGTAGGCCTTTATGCTGTCCAAGAGTTCTATATCATTTCCCATCAAAAGTATGTCATCTACATATAATATGAGAAATGCTACAAAGCTCCCACTCACTTTCTTGTAAACACAGGCTTCTCCATAAGTCTGCGTAAACCCAAACGCTTTGATCATCTCATCAAAGCGAATGTTCCAACTCCGAGATGCTTGCACCAGCCCATAAATCGAGCGTTGGAGCTTGCACACCTTGTCAGCATTCTTAGGATCGACAAAACCTTCCGGCTGCATCATATACAATTCTTCCTTAAGGAAACCATTAAGGAATGCCGTTTTGACGTCCATTTGCCATATTTCATAATCATAGAATGCGGCAATCGCTAACATGATTCGGACGGACTTTAGCTTCGCTACCGGTGAGAAAGTCTCATCGTAGTCAACCCCTTGAACTTGCCGATAACCCTTAGCGACAAGCCGAGCTTTATAGATGGTCACATTACCATCCGCGTCTGTCTTCTTCTTAAAGATCCATTTATTTTCTATGGCTCGCCGCTCTACGGGCAAGTCAGTCAAAGTCCATTCTTCGTTTTCATACATGGATCCTATCTTAGATTTCATGGCTTCCAGCCATTTGTCGGAATCCGGGCCCGCCATCGCTTCTTCATAGTTCGAAGGTTCACCGTTGTCTAACAACATGATTTCCAAGACAGGGTTGCCGTACCACTCTGGTGCGGAACGTGTCCTTGTGGACCTTCGAATTTCAGTAGGAGCTTGATCAGAAGTATCTTGATCATCATCATTAACTTCCTCTCTAGTCGATGTAGGCACCTCAGGAACATTTTCTTGAGTTGCACCATTTTCCGGTTCAAGAGGTAATACTTCATCAAGTTCTACTTTCCTCCCACTTACTTCTTTCGAGAGAAACTCTTTCTCTAGAAAGGACCCATTCTTGGCAACAAAGATCTTGCCCTCGGATCTGAGGTAGAAGGTATACCCAATAGTTTCTTTAGGGTATCCTATGAAGACGCATTTTTCCGACTTGGGTTCGAGCTTTTCAGGTTGAAGTTTCTTGACATAAGCATCGCATCCCCAAACTTTTAGAAACGACAGCTTAGGTTTCTTCCCAAACCATAATTCAAACGGTGTCGTCTCAACGGATTTCGACGGAGCCCTATTTAAAGTGAATGCGGCAGTCTCTAAAGCATAGCCCCAAAAAGATAGCGGTAAATCGGCAAGGGACATCATAGATCGCACCATATCTAATAGAGTGCGATTACGACGTTCGGACACACCATTACGCTGAGGTGTTCCAGGCGGCGTGAGCTGTGAAACTATTCCACATTTTCTTAAGTGTGTGCCAAACTCGTGACTCAAGTATTCTCCTCCACGATCTGATCATAGGAACTTGATTTTTCTGTCACGTTGATTCTCAACCTCACTCTGAAATTCCTTGAACTTTTCAAAGGTCTCAGACTTGTGTTTCATTAAGTAGACATACCCATATCTACTCAAGTCATCAGTGAGGGTGAGAACATAACGATAGCCACCGCGAGCCTCAACACTCATTGGACCGCACACATCAGTATGTATGATTTCCAATAAGTTGGTTGCTCGCTCCATTGTTCCTGAGAACGGAGTCTTGGTCATTTTACCCATGAGGCATGGTTCGCATGTGTCAAGTGATTTGTAATCAAGAGACTCTAAAAGTCCGTCAGCATGGAGCTTCTTCATGCGTTTGACACCTATGTGACCAAGGCGGCAGTGCCACAAGTATGTGGGACTATCATTATCAACCTTACATCTTTTGGTACTCACACTATGAATATGTGTAGCATTACGCTCGAGATTCATTAAGAATAAACCATTTACCATCGGAGCATGACCATAAAACATATCTCTCATATAAATAGAACAACCATTATTCTCGGATTTAAATGAGTAGCCATCTCGTATTAAACGAGATCCTGATACAATGTTCATGCTCAAACTTGGCACTAAATAACAATTATTGAGGTTCAAAACTAATCCCGTAGGTAAATGTAGAGTTAGCGTGCCGACGGCGATCACATCGACCTTGGAACCATTCCCGACGCGCATCGTCACCTCGTCCTTCGCCAGTCTCCGCTTATTCCGCAGCTCCTGCTTTGAGTTACAAATGTGAGCAACTGCACCGGTATCAAATACCCAGGAGCTACTACGAGTACTGGTAAGGTACACATCAATTACATGTATATCACATATACCTTTCGTTTTGCCGGCCTTCTTGACCGCTAAGTATTTGGGGCAGTTCCGCTTCCAGTGACCACTTTCCTTGCAATAAAAGCACTCAGTCTCGGGCTTGGGTCCATTTTTTGGCTTCTTCCCGGCAGCTTGCTTGCCGGACGCGGCAACTCCCTTGCCGTCCTTCTTGAAAGCTTTCTTACCCTTGCCCTTCTTGAACTTAGTGGTTTTATTCACCATCAATACTTGATGTTCCTTTTTGACTTCTACCTCTGCTGATTTCAGCATTGCAAATACTTCAGGAATGGTCTTTTCCATCCCCTGCATATTGAAGTTCATCACAAAGCTCTTGTAGCTCGGTGGAAGCGACTGAAGGATTCTGTCAATGACCGCGTCATCCGGGAGATTAACTCCCAGCTGAGTCAAGCGGTTATGCAACCCAGACATAGTGAGTATGTGCTCACTGACAGAACTGTTTTCCTCCATCTTACAGCTGAAAAGAATTTGTCGGAGACTTCATATCTCTCGACCCGGGCATGAGCTTGGAAAACCATTTTCAGCTCTTCGAACATCTCATATGCTCCGTGTCTCTCAAAACGCTTTTGGAGCCCTGGCTCTAAGCTGTAAAGCATGCCGCATTGAACGAGGGAGTAGTCATCGGTACGTGTCTGCCAAGCGTTCATAACGTCTTGTTCTGCAGGGAAAACAGGTGCGTCACCTAGCGGTGCTTGTAGGACATAGTCTTTCTTGGCAGCTATGAGGATGATCCTCAGGTTCCGGACCCAGTCCATGTAGTTACTGCCATCGTCTTTCAGCTTGGTTTTCTCTAGGAACGCGTTGAAGTTGAGGACTACGTTGGCCATTTGATCTACAAGACATATTGTAAAATATTTAGACTAAGTTCATGATAATTAAGTTCATCTAATCAAATTATTCAATGAACTCCCACTTAGATAGACATCCCTCCTGTAATCTAAGTATAACATGATCCGAGTTAACTAGGCCGTGTCCGATCATCACGTGAGACGGACTAGTCAACATCGGTGAACATCTTCATGTTGATCGTATCTTCTATACGACTCATGCTCGACCTTTCGGTCTTCTGTGTTCCGAGGCCATGTCTGTACATGCTAGGCTCGTCAAGTCAACCTAAGTGTTTGCATGTGTAAATCTGTCTTACACCCGTTGTATGTGAACGTTAGAATCTATCACACCCGATCATCACGTGGTGCTTCGAAACAACGAACTGTCGCAATGGTGCATAGTTAGGGGGGACACTTTCTTGAAATTATTATGAGGGATCATCTTATTTACTACCGTCATTCTAAGTAAACAAGATGCAAAAACATGATAAACATCACATGCAATCAAATAATAATAGTGACATGATATGGCCAATATCACATAGCTCCTTTGATCTCCATCTTGGGGCTCCATGATCATCTTGTCACCGGCATGACACCATGATCTCCATCATCATGATCTCCATCATCGTGTCTCCATGAAGTTGCTCGCCAACTATTACTTCTACTACTATGGCTAACGCGTTTAGCAATAAAGTAAAGTAATTTACATGGCGTTTCTCAATGACACGCAGGTCATACAAAAAATAAAGACAACTCCTATGGCTCCTGCCGGTTGTCATACTCATCGACATGCAAGTCGTGATTCCTATTACAATAGCATTAACATCTCATACATCACATATAGATCATTCATCATTCATCACAACTTTGGCCATATCATATCACAAAGCACTTGCTGCACAAACAAGTTAGACGTCCTCTAATTGTTGTTGCAAGTTTTACGTGGCTGAAGTAGGGTTCTATCAAGAATGTTTTCTTACCTACGTGAAAGCCACAACGTGATTTGTCAACTTCTATTTACCCTTCATAAGGACCCTTTTCATCGAATCCGCTCCAACTAAAGTGGGAGAGACAGACACCCGCCAGCCACCTTATGCAACTTGTGCATGTTAGTCGGTGGAACCGGTCTCACGTAAGCGTACGTGTAAGGTTGGTCCGGGACGCTTCATCCCACAATACCGTTGAAGCAAGATAAGACTAGTAGCGGCAAGAAAAATTGACAACATCAACGCCCACAACAAATTGTGTTCTACTCGTGCAAGAGAACTACGCATAGACCTAGCTCATGATGCCACTGTTGGGGAACGTTGCAGAAAACAAAAAAATTCCTACGGTTTCACCAAGATCCATCTAGGAGTTCATCTAGCAACGAGTGATAGGATTGCATCTACATACCTTTGTAGATCACGCGCGGAAGCGTTCAAAGAACGGGGATGAGGAAGGCGTACTCGACGTGATCCAAATCACCGGAGATCCTAGCGCCGAACGGACGGCACCTCCGCGTTCAACACACGTACGGTCAGCGTGACGTCTCCTTCTTCTTGATCCAGCAAGGGGGAAGGAGAGGTTGAGGAAGATGGCTCCAGCAGCAGCACGACGGCGTGGTGGTGGTGGAGCTGCAGTACTCCGGCAGGGCTTCGCCAAGCACTATGGAGGAGGAGGATGTGTTGGAGAGGGAAAGGGAGGCATCAAAGATGTGGTATGAGAGGCCCTCCTTTCCCCACTATATATAGGGAGTCCAAGGGGGGGCGCCGGCCCTAGGAGATCCAATCTCCTAGGGGGGGTGCGGCCAAGGGAGGAATCCCTCCTCCCCAAGGCACCTAGGAGGTGCCTTCCCCTTTTGGGACTCTTCCCTCCTTGAACCCTAGGCGCATGGGCCTCTTGGGGCTGGTGCCCTTGGCCCATGTAGGCCAAGGCGCACCCCCTACAGCCCATGTGGCCCCCTGGGGCAGGTGGCCCCACCCGGTGGACCCCCGGGACCCTTCCGGTGGTCCCGGTACAATACCGGTGACCCCGAAACTTGTCCCGATGCCCGAAATAGCACTTCCTATATATAATTCTTTACCTCCGGACCATTTCGGAACTCCTCGTGACGTCCGGGATCTCATCCGGGACTCCTAACAACATTCGGGTTACTGCATATACATATCCCTACAACCCTAGCGTCACCGAACATTAAGTGTGTAGACCCTACGGGTTCGGGAGACATGTAGACATGACCGAGACGACTCTCCGGTCAATAACCAACAGCGGGATCTGGATACCCATGTTGGCTCCCACATGCTCCTCGATGATCTCATCGGATGAACCACGATGTCGAGGATTCAAGCAACCCCGTATACAATTCCCTTTGTCAATCGGTATGTAACTTGCCCGAGATTCGATCGTCGGTATCCCAATACCTCGTTCAATCTCGTTACCGGCAAGTCACTTTACTCGTACCGTAATACATGATCCCGTGACCAGACACTTGGTCACTTTGAGCTCATTATGATGATGCATTACCGAGTGGGCCCAGTGATACCTCTCCGTCACACGGAGTGACAAATCCCAGTCTTGATCCGTGTCAACCCAACAGACACTTTCGGAGATACCCGTAGTATACCTTTATAGTCACCCAGTTACGTTGTGACGTTTGGTACACCCAAAGCACTCCTACGGTATCCGGGAGTTACACGATCTCATGGTCTAAGGAAAAGATACTTGACATTGGAAAACTCTAGCAAACGAACTATACGATCTTGTGCTATGTTTAGGATTGGGTCTTGTCCATCACATCATTCTCCTAATGATGTGATCTCGTTATCAATGACATCCAATGTCCATAGTCAGGAAACCATGACCATCTGTTGATCAACGAGCTAGTCAACTAGAGGCTTACTAGGGACATGTTGGTGTCTATCATTCACACATGTATTACGATTTCCTGATAACACAATTATAGCATGAATAAAGACAATTATAATGAACAAGGAAATATAATAATAATCCTTTTATTATTGCCTCTAGGGCATATTTCCAACAAGAAGCAGCTTCTACTGTCGGAGAGTGCTGCTGCCGCGTCTGGTTGCGCAGATCTGAGTCGTCGCCGCCGCCGGTGCTAAGAACAAAGGGAGTGCTTATCCTAGAGCTAGTGGTGACCGAGTAAATGGAGCAGTGAGGCTAGATTTGGTGTCACCCCGCCTCAGCGGATTTGCATCTCCCGCCATCTTCACTCGATTTCGCCTTGCATGTGCATCCAGGGCCGGTCCTGACATTTGAGGGCTCGGGGCGACACAAGAATTGGGGGCCCTTAGCCTTAATGTAATCATTAAAATAATGACATATAATCTATATAGTAAAAACACTTAAGATGCATCTAAAACCGATATTTATAATAAATAGCTTATATATATTATCTAATTTTTGCTAACATTTGATAGATGCAAAGTCATTGATGATCATACCAATATCCATATCTTCTAACAATTTGTACATGAATAACAAACTTTTGCTAGAGGCATCTGTTAGATAATAGTACATCTCTCAGTCCTAATAAATGACAGAATTGTAAAATACAATAAAATTAGAATTTAGAACTAAACATACATTTGCTATATGCGGTACACATCCATTCAGTATTTAAGATGATGGAAATTACACACACCTTGAGGACTTAGCTTTTTAGGAATGGTCGAACTAGCGAACTAGCAGGAGCAGCCAGAAGGATTTGAACGAAGCAAGGACTGGACCGGTAGCGGTAGAGAGGACAGCAGGGGCCGTTCACCGTCCTTCAATGTCTCTAGAGGGCGGCAGCGAATTGTTGAACACATGCTGTCTGCCATGGTGGCTAGTGGTGGCTTTGGATGAGGGTTATTTGGATACTGAATTTTGGGGTCGGTGAGACAGATAAGGAGAACGAGGAGGCGAGGATCCAGGTAGGAGATCGGAGAGTGGAAGTTCGTCCAGCGCATGCATGGAGATCATGGCGATAATCTAGCGATTGCAACTTTTTCTTTTTTTTAGCTTGCGGTCAATGGGATATCTGCTACGTCTTTCTTTTGTTAAGGCAAATCTGCTACGTGCGTACATGTGCCTGCCTCCTCCTCGGGCCAGCAATGGGCTACTTGCGTATGTGTACCTGGCGGGGGGGGGGGGGGGGGTGTGGGGGGGGGGGGGGGGGGGGGCTTTGGGTTGGGGGGGGCGGGGCGGCCGCCCCCTCTGCCCTCCCTCAGGGCCAGCCCTGTGTGCATCCCTTTTGCGCCGCACTCAGCCTGATTCGCTGGAAACTATCGATTTGAGAGTTTCCAGCGAGCTAGACTCTAGGCTGCTTTAACGTTCTTGCCGATGCGAGCCAGCCCGCACCGTTTGCAACCAAACACGTTTTTCCTAGCCCAACTCGGCCTTGTTGGAGATAGTGCGGGCAACCAAACATGCCCAATATAAGGAGATAAATTTTGTGGCTGTGCCTAGTACTCCCTCCGTCCCAAAATAAGTGACTCAATTTTTTGGGACGGAGGGAGTACTACATAGCAGTTCGGTAGTACTTTTCGGAGTGCAGCAGAGTAGAGTTTGTGGGCGGGTAACTGGTTTGGTAGAAATCAAAATGTGTGAGAGGGGGGGAAGGAAAAGGAGGGGAGGGGAGGGAATGAGACGCGCGTGTGGTTGGACTTGTGTGACGGGGGCGACCGAGGAAAGCGGGCGCAGCTGGGGCCACAGGCCAATGATGATGCCCCCGGGCGGTTACTGGAGTGGAAGTGAACTTACGCCACTATAATCACCACACGCTCGAATAACCAGTTGCATTATTACTGTAAAAAAAAGCTCGCTGGTTTTGTTGGGCAACAAACGAGTAGTAATAATCAATCAATCAAGCTAGAAAACGAGTATATAATCAATCAATCACAAGTCCAAGCCCCGATTAGAGTGCACGCGCGCGGCACACGTCCGAGCGGGAGCAGGAGCGATCGATTGCCTCCGATGGGATGGATCCGTGGCGAGGCCGTGCGCGCGTGACTGCACTGCATGCCGCTAGCTGGCATTTACCACGCTCCACCACCGCTGCCTGCTTGCAACAGGGGGAAGGAAGGAAGGAAAAGGCGGTTGGTTTACTTATGCCGCCGCGGCCGCGCAGTCGTCGCCAAAAGCTCCCGCCCTCGCCATCCCCGGGCCCCGCACTCCAGCGACCGTCGCCGTCCCCCTCCCGCATGGTCAGCGCCGCGACGGCGCTGGCCGGGTGGCCGTTCCGTCCGCTACACTGTCCTGCCAAACGCCTCTCTCTCTCTCTCCTCTGCGCGACCGAATCTCTCTCCCTCTCTCTCTCTGCAGGCCACAGCACAGCACACGATACGATCTGCCCCTGCCACAAGTCTCACACACACACACACACGTCCCTCGCTTTACACCCTTCCTTCTCTCTCTCTCTCTCTCTCCCTACGTAGCAAGAAAGATCCTGCACGCACCCTCCCCGTCGCTCCCTCCCCCTATTTAACCAACCGCGGCCACCGGAGATCGATCGGTCCATCCATCGATCGGGGCGGACGGCCGGGGAGAAACCCAGCCCAGAACCCCAGCTCCTCTCCAGCCGCCCGCCATGACCTAGCCAAAACCCCAACCCTTTCAGATCCATCCATCCATCCATCCGCCCAGTTCGTCGCACGCCCGCCCGCCCCTTTGATTTATTTTAATTATTTCTCCTCCCCACCGAATCTCGCCGCATTCCGTACGGCCCTATATATTTCCTCCCCTCCCCTCGCCGCCGATCCGCCACGCAGCCGCGCGCGCGCGCCTCCTCCAGCAGCGGCGCGGTCCACGGTGAGTGGTGTTCGTCTCCAGGCTTTTTCGAGCACGCGTGTCTCTCGTGTTCGTCTGCGTTTCTGCTGTTTCCGGGGTGCTAGATCCGTTCTTCGGTCCTCGTGCGCAGCATCGGTCTGTGGTTTTCAAAAGCGCCCACGTAATTTTCCCTGTGGTCTCTTGCGTGTTTCGGTCGTCGGCGGCCTGCGAGCATGGCGCAGCAGCGGAGATCAGCTCGTACCGCGCTGCGCGGCTCCATGGCAGGCCCAAAGCCGCTTTTATCTGCCTGCAAAAGTGTCGTGTTTTTGGCTTCCATTTCGGTTGGCTTTTTCCGCTGCTTTTCGAGGCCTTCCCCTCTTTTCTTCTGCCTTCGCAGCGGCGTCAGCCAGGAACCACCACATGCGCTGCTGCTGCTCGACGCAATGCCTTCGTCGCTCCACAATTCGCGTCGCCCATCGTTTAGCCTGTATTTTGAAATTTTGACCCGACGTGTTTTGGGACATCTACCCGATTTTTCCGCATGCTTTTCTGTTTGGGTCGGTAATGGCAGCAAGGAGCATCGGCTAGGGTTCTACTCTTCGATCTGATTCCTTTTAATTCTTCGATTCGATGGGCAAGCTTTCGCAGTTCTATTCGCGTGCGCCGATCTTGGATGGATCGGCGTGTGGTTAATTCGTGCGCTTTTGTTCTTGCGGCAGACAACGCGGAGGCAGATGGACGCGGAGGCGGTGAGGACCACTCCTCCGTGCGCGGCTCAGACGCAGGACTCCCCCATGGTACGTGCGTGCGTGCCTACCTACGTACCTGAAGATCACCAGCTTTTCTTTTGCCAGTCCGGTTTGCTTTTGCCTTTTTGTTCGTCTCTGGGGCAATCTGTTGGATCTGTCTACCTTTTAATCAATATATACTGTCTGTGTGTGTGTGTGTGTGTGTGTGTGTGTGTGTGTGTGTGTGTGTGTGTGTGTGTGTGTGTGTGTGTGTGTTAACGTTACGTTTGATACGACGGGATGTTTTATGCATGTGCCCCCGACCACGGTGTCTGTAGTGTCAGTTTGTTACATCAGCAGCGAAGTGGTAGATGGATCACTAGTTGCCCAGTTGTGATTCCACAATTTTGGTGTTGCTAAATGTGCATACCGCACATGGCTCCGCCACGCCACGAGCTTGAACCAGCTCGTGCGTCGTCGGGTGTGCTTCCATTCGGGCACACTAGTTGCCCAGTTAGTTCCGTGTTAATGCGTTCTCGCTTAATTAATTAACTTACGAAATTTATGTACGTACGTGTTGCCCAAGTTAGTAGGCATCTAAAAAGTAGAATCGGAGTCTGGATTGCATTCCGGATGGAAAAGATGGAAGGGCTACTAGTGCGTGGTACTGATCCGGATCCTCATGCTAAACGGAATGTGATTTGCAAATTAAATGAACAGAATTCTGTTGAAAAGCATTAATTAATGTTGCTAACTGGAGTTGTAGGGGTAGTTGCTAATTAAATATGCTCCTGTTTGCTGTTAATTAAGGTGAGGTCTCATGTCATTATGATGGTCTGTTGATGATGCATGCACCAGTAGTACATTTTGGGTGCAACTGATCCTTGAACAGCTGACACCTGTGAAGTGCAGTGCTAAATCTGCTTTAGAGTACACTGAAAAAACAAAGATTGAAAGTAGCTTGCTCAGCTAGTGCCACTTTCAGCAACTTTTTGTTGATTTTTCTGGATCCATTTGTTATTGGTGCAACTAGAAATGATGTTTTCTCAATTCGTCCCGAATACTTATGTTGCGGATGCTTGCATGGCTAAAACTAGTACTGTAGTTCGATTTCAGTTGTCATTGTCCAAAGTCTGAAAATGTGTCCAAGACTAAATATTGGCTACACACATACCCCAAATATGGAGCAGATGAGACTAACCACACAGTACACAATAGCCAGTATCTGCGATTTGTTAGATTATCCAACAAGAACAGGAAACAAATTATTCTGAAGGTACAATGTGGTGTTGAAACGTGTTTCTCTTTAACATGACTGGGTCTTCCCATCACACACGTCCACCCCCCAAAGCATTTCCATTTCAGTCCCACTGTTCTCCTTGTTTCTCTTTATTTACACGAATCATGCATCTGTCTCACCTGTTCTGGCTGTACAACCTTTTGCAGAGGCCACAGGTGCCCAGGTTCTACTACAAGAAGAGGCCTGCAGGCCACAACAGAACTGGCAAGGATGATAGCAGCCCCAAGATCCAACCGCCCAGCTCGCCCGTGAGCAGGCAGAGCCTGTCAACCTCTGCCATCCCCACCTATCATGCTGGTGAGTGAGCAATGCTGGTCTCGGACATGGAACGTTTGTGCAATCCTCCACTAATTCCTGTTCATGCCAAGTTGCTGAAATTGGTTTTCACCTGGTGATTTGGTCTGGTCAGCAGGAGGGTTCTACGAGATCGACCACGGCATGCTGCCCCCCAAATCTCCAATCCATCTCAAGTCCATACGCGTGGTTAAGGTAAGAATTCTATCTTCTCTTCTGTCACTTTTCACCGTGCAACGCTGGTGGCTCTAGAGAGAGTGAGAGTGCGCCTCACTGTCACTGTTTCTTGGAGTACGAGGTGTTTGATCTGGCTTGTTTCTGATGTGATCTCCGGCTGTGTGTGTAGGTGAGCGAGTACACGAGCCACGACATCACTGTGAGCTTCCCGTCCCTCCTGGCGCTGCGGAGCTTCTTCTCCTCGTTCCGGGTGCCCAGCTCCGGGCCAGAGCTTGACGAGCGCTTCGTCATGAGCAGCAACCACGCCGCGCGCATCCTGCGCCGCCGGGTGGCCGAGCAGGAGCTCGAGGGCGAGATGCACCAGGACAGCTTCTGGCTTGTCAACCCCTGCGTCTTCGACTTCAGCGCGTCATCTGGCCCAGCAACGGCACAAGACGCGCTGTCGTCGCCTGAAGCTCCACCGGCTCCGCCCAAGGCGCCGGCGGTCACCTCCTGCCTCCTCGCCACCCTCAAGTGCGATGGCACCGGGTGGGGCGTGCGGCGCCGCGTCAGGTACATTGGCCGGCATCGCGATGTTGCCAAGGAGACCAGCATCGGCGGCTACGAAACAGAGGCCAGCGTCAAGGAGCTGCAGCGCCCGGCGCAGGAAGATGACAGGAGGAGGAGCTCAATCAGAGCCAAGAGGAAGCGGGAAGAAGCAGAGGGAAGCAAGGACAAGCCCGGCAACCCGGCGAAGAAGAAGAAAAGCAAGGCATACAAGAGCCCCAAGAAGCAGAAGAGGCGCCACGTGGAGTCAAGAGACGGCGACCCTCGGCGCGGCAAGGACCGGTGGTCGGCCGAGCGGTACGCGGCGGCGGAGAGGAGCCTGCTCGAGATCATGCACTCCAGCGGCGCCACCCTCGGCGCCCCGGTGATGCGGCAGGCGCTGCGGGAGCAAGCCCGCAAGCGCATCGGCGACACCGGCCTCCTGGACCACCTGCTCAAGCACATGGCCGGAAGGGTGCCCGATGGCAGCACGGACCGGTTCCGGCGCCGTCACAACGCGGATGGCGCCATGGAGTACTGGCTGGAGCCAGCCGAGCTGGCTGAGGTGCGCCGGCAGGCCGGCGTGGCTGATCCGTACTGGGTACCGCCACCCGGGTGGAAGCCCGGTGATGACGTGTCCCCAGCTGCCGGTGATCTCCTGATTAAGAGGCAGACGGAGGAGCTCGCTGAGGAGCTCAATGATGTCAAAAGGTATCCATTTTTTCTGACTACCATCGCTGTTTCCTCCTGCAGTAGAGCAAATTATTTGATTTCCAACATTGTTCCCCTTCTTGGTGATGTCAAGGAACATGGAGCAGCTGAGTTCTAACATGGTGGAGCTGGGCAAGGAAGCGAAATCTGAGGCTGAAAGAGCTTACAGTTCATGGAAGGTAACCATGCATGTCCTTCATATTAAAATAAGATCCTGTCGATTTCCCTATCCAAGCATTTCCCTCTGTTCCTCTTTTCTGTACTTCTGAGGAAAGGTGATTTCAAAAATACAAAGTTTTATTGCTGCATCAAACACACAAAGTTCTCTTGCGGGATCAAACACACAAAGTTTACAACATGATTTACCCCACATCTCCCAACCACCCAAAGAAGGAAGTTTGCAGTTTCTTCAGTTGATCAAATGTTATTATGCAGTGTTAGCCCAGATTATGTGTTTTCTGAATTTTCTTATGGGTATAATGGAAACCTGGGACCTGTAGATACTTCCCTCTTTAGTTCTTTCTCAGTTTATGAAGGTGCATATATGTGAAGAAACTGCCTACATTGTGAGGAAAAAAATCATTCTTGAACATAACCCTTTTGGAACTGCACTTCTGATCATCTTTAATCTGGTCTCCCAACTAACAATGTATAACAAGGTGTTAAGCACATACTTAGTTTTTAATTAAGAATTTGGTTTCATTGTTTCTGGTCTACTCTTTACTATATCTAAGCCACTCCTTTGCTTGTTTTGTTTCTCAGGAAAAGTACCAGAAGGTGGTTAAGGCAAATGAAAAGCTAGAGAAGCAGGTGTCGTCTTTGAAGGTAATTAAGTGCCTTCAGAAATTCTAACAGTTCATCCCAGACTAAGCAAAATGTACATGTTAGTGTTAGTTTTTTCAGAGAATTTAGCATTAGTTGATCACCATTTTGATCCTTTTTAAAACTATATAGCTATATATATGCACATTGGTCAGCATTTGTTAGCTGCAAGTAAATATATGACCTTTGCATTGTTGAATTACAGGACACCTACGAGAATGTGGTTCAGAAACACAGTAAGTTAAAGAAGGAGGTGCGGTCACTGAAGGTACACTCATGTTGCTAACTGAATTTCCACTATTTGCATACCACCATTGCATTGTGATACCTATCTATCTAACTAGGCCATGAAGGTTCTTAAGAATGTCTTTATTCAGTCAACATGTTCTCTGGCTATTCTGCTCTGCAGTTCATTCTGACAGTTCTTCTTTTTCCTTTCAGGATAAGTATGACTTTGTAGTTGAAAAGAATGATAAGCTGGAGGAGCAGATGGCTTCTCTCTCTAGCTCCTTCCTGTCTTTGAAGGTAGGTAGCACAGTAGCAGAGCCCTCTCTTGCATACTCTGCACAGAATTACTGAACTCTGTCCTAGGCTATCTGTGTTCCTGGACTAAATAGTTGTGTTCCATTTTGACTACACAGGAGCAATTTCTGTTGGCAGAGAAGCTGAAGAGTACTGGAATGGAGGAGGTGGCTGTTGTGGGACAGAACGAGGGCAGGCGGGCGCTAGACTTTGGTGGTGGTGAGCAGAGCCAGAGCCAGAGCCAGAGCCAGATCAGGCAGCGTTCAGATGTTACCGCCGTCGAGAAGAGGACGGCGAGGAAGAGCAGCTTCCGCATCTGCAAGCCACAGGGCACGTTCCTGTGGCCAAGCAGCAGCGGCACGGACATGAGCGGGAGCGGGGGAGGCAGCAGCGGCATCAGCATGGACCACCACCAGCTCCCCCGCATCGGCCGTGCCACGGCAGTTGAGGTGGTGATGGCGGAGGAGCAGGCGATGCTGGGGGCGGGGGACTACTTCTCCACGCCGCCATCGGCGTCCTCCACCACCAACGCCGGCAAGCTGCTGGCCCTGCCCAGCCCCAGGTCACCCCTCCAGCCACAGCCTCTCTTCACCGCAGGGTTCACCGTCCCGGCCTTGCACCCCTTCGCCGGCCTCACCTTGCGCCACATGGTCAGTAGTACACTTGCCTCTTCGTTTCTTATTCTTCCCGCCAAATCAAAGGCAGCAAGCTGACGCTGATCGATCAATGATTGTTGTGTTTGCTTGCTGTGCGCGCGCAGGATTCGCCGTCGTCGCCCTGCGGTGCTAGTCTGTTGCAGCAGGGGGGGAGGAGGATGGCCATGCCCAACCTGGAGGCCGGAGGGATGAGCACCGTGGGCACGGACCTGGCCCTCGCCACTCCCTCCTACTGCTGAAGCTCAGCTCCTTCCCTTCCCCTCCCCTGCATACGGTACGGTGATCATCATAGGTTAAGATAAAAACTGCACAAACACATAGAGAGGATAAGATAAAACCAAAAAAAAAAAGAGAGATAGATTAACGAAAGTGAGAAACAAGTTACTACATGGTCTCGGCGGTTCTCGATTACAGTCAGTCAGTCAGTCAGTCAGTCGCACCTTGGTTACAGTCCAATAGCAGCAGTTTGCAATTTATTCGTCGTCAAAAAAGTTTCTAGTTGGTGTCGAGGATGGATGTATTGCCTTGCCGGAAACGTGACTTTGGTTGGTGGTTCGCCAACGAATATGTCTTTCTGTTGCTACCTTCGACTGCCCTTTTTGTGACACGTTTCAAATGGAATGGAATGTGTGTTTTGTGGGCGAGGGCTCCATATCTATATATAGACTTCATATCATTCTGATTTATTTTTCATTTCCTGCTGAACAGCTATATTCTCGAGTGTGACACCGTGCATATCTGGTCGATCACACATTCACACCTAGTAGGTCGTTTGAATTCTACTATGTAGGAACACCGATAAACTCGCTGTCTGACTATATCTTACTCTTCTATGTAGACCTCAAAATGACATTACCGCTAGCCCTCCATCCTAAAAATTATAGTGGTGTAGATCCTCGAAATATTTCAGGGTGTCACGTGAGCATACAAATTATAAAAATCATCATCCAGGTCTTCAAAGTGCAATAAGAGTCACCTCGTTTTTGCCTTATCGCTTTGATTTTTAGCATTTAGCACCTTCTCACTACAAAATGAATCTGTTTATACACCTCTCGTGCTCGCACACCTTCACAAGTTTGCTGTCGCGCTTGCCTAATTCGCATTGGTTGTTAACATCGACGTTGCGACCAAGTGGAGGGTGCCTCGAACAACCGCATCTTCGACATGTTTGTGGCTGAAAGGATCGAAATGACCCGAGGGGATGAATAACAACAATTGTAAATTTTAATTAATTATTAGTAACTTTAGGCCATACGGACTATAAAGGTGTGCATAAACTCGCTACAGTGAGGTAAGCAAAACCGATAAGATGAATGCAACAACATGTAGTGAATGCAAGGTCAAGTGACGAAAATAAACCACAACTAAAGAGCTGGGGTTAGGGATAACTAGAGACTCTAGAGACGAGGATGTATCCCAATGTTACTTCCTTGGAGGGAAGCTAATCGTTGTTGGAGAGATGGGTGTTACCATAAAGACTCACCCCTATTCTCCTTGAGATATCGCAATGAATGTGTTTCTCAACAACTAGTGGTAACCCTCAAGGCGGCCTCCAAACCTTCACAAACGTTGAAGAAGATCACAACTTGATTTCTCACCGGGGACTCCTACCGCCCAGGGGTCTCTAACCTACAAGAATAAGAAGACCCATCAAGGAAACTAGGGTGGGTCAACTTTTGGTTGTGGAAGTGTAGATAGAGCACTTCTCTTTCACTTCCCAAAAATTTTGAGTGAAAGGGGAGGGATATCTCCAAGTAATTTGAGCAAGTATAATGAATGCGAGAGAGAGGGGAGTTGTCACCTTCTTCGTGGGAAAGAAGGGAGGGGGGGTATTTATAGCTAGGGCAGGTATTTATAGTTAATCCCCATATCCAACTGTTACGACACATTTTCTACGTGGGTCGGAAGTTTCAGGTAGGGACGGAAGTTCTGGGGAAGTTCCAGGTAGGGCCAGAAGGTCCGGGGTTTACAAAGATTTTGCACCAAAAGTCCAACCTCTCTTAATGCATGGACGCTCAGCGCTCGGAAGTTCTTAGAAGGTTCCGAGGTATCCACAAAGTTTGTTTGCGATGTAAACTCTCCTAGTCCGACAGAACCTGACCAAAAGCTGCCTCAGATGTTCCTAGCTATTTGGAATATGTGCGTTAAGAGCTGATTCAAGGGCCCTCTCTCTCTCTCTCACTCAGATTTTAGGCATGACTTTGAGTGCATTTTTGTATGTGTGCATGTAGTTGATTTTCACAATATGTTCAAGATGCATCCCGTCTTAACAGTATGGTTGCCTTATACGTACCCAATAGTATAAAATATAAAAATCATCAAAATAGAATTGTTCCATTGAACCTAGGCTATTTTTTTTTGAGGGTGGCTATTTTTTTCTTTGAAATGTCAAAGATTGCCCCCTATTTCGCACAGGAATAGGAATCCATTCCTACAAACTAAAGAACTTCAAATATTTCTTTTCTTTTACAAAACTACTATCCTTTTTCGACAAAATTCCTGTAAGCAAGCTTTGGTTTTTATTTTATTTCTCTCTCTTTTGAGATTTTTCTTGAGGGGTCTCTTTTGAGATATAGGAGCACCTTTACGTTGCTGCCAAGTTTGGTGGATCAAGCGAATCAACCTGTGATTGAGTTGGTTATGTGGACAGTGATATCCCCAACCCATCAGGGTTCAAATCATGATGGGTTGCGCATACACTTACCCTTTTGGATTTATTTGAGGATTTCCGGCGATGCGCTTTCAGTGGGAGGAGACGTTCCCGTCGACGACGAGGCGCCTACGGTGACTTCGTAAATCTCAAGATGATATGCCGGCTTAGTCTTTCGGAGGTGCTCATAGGGATAGGGTGTGCGTGTGTGTGTTCATAAGGGTAAGTGTATGCGCGTGTATATGAGCGCTTATGTCTGTACTGATGCTAAAAAAAAGTTTGGTGGATCAAACTTGAGCGCCAAGTTCCTTCGGACCGGGGCCAGAGCCACTTTGCATCCGACCGGTATACCCCTTTGCCCCTAAAACTATTCAGTATTTACGGTCAGATTGCCACTAGGAGACAATCGTTTCGGTCCGCTCCTCCTCTCCCGCAGGGACAAATCCCCTCGTCCCGACACGACCGCTAGGGTTTCTCCCCGCCGCCGCCGCCGCTCCTCTGCCGCCGCCCGTCCGCCCGGATCAGCCTCCCTCCCCAAACCCGCGTCACCCGTCGCCGTCGCCGGCTTCCTCGCCGCCCCCACGTTCCCCTAGCCCAGGTTAATTAGCACCACCTCCCACCGCGATGGCGGCGGCGGAGAGCACGGCGCTGCCGGCGGACCCCCGGCGCGTCCGCAACACGTGCATCCTGGCGCACGTCGACCACGGGAAGACCACGCTGGCGGACCACCTCGTGGCCTCCTGCGGCGACGGCCTCCTCCACCCCAGGCTCGCCGGCCGCCTCCGCTTCATGGACTACCTCGACGAGGAGCAGCGCCGGGCCATCACCATGAAGTCCGCCGCCGTGCTCCTCCGCTACGGCGACGGCCCCGCCGCGTACCGGGTCAACCTCATCGACTCCCCGGGCCACATCGACTTCTGCTCCGAGGTCTCCTCCGCCGCGCGCCTCTCCGACTCGGCGCTCATCCTCGTCGACGCCGTCGAGGGCGTCCACATCCAGACCCACGCCGCGCTGCGCCAGGCCTTCCTCGAGCGCCTCCGCCCCTGCCTCGTCCTCAACAAGCTCGACCGCCTCATCACCGAGCTCCACCTCACCCCCGCCGAGGCCTATACGCGCCTGCACCGCATCCTCGCCGACGTCAACTCCATCTACTCCGCGCTGCGCTCGCACTCCTACTTCTCCGTCCTCGCGTCCCTCGAGGACCAACCGTCCTCCAGCTCGTCAGCCTCGCCGGACGATCTCCCGGACGATGCTGATGACGACGAGGAGGACGCCTTCCAGCCCCAAAAGGGCAATGTCGTCTTCGCCTGCGCCCTCGATGGCTGGGGCTTCCGCATCCACCACTTCGCAGAGTTGTACGCCACCAAGCTTGGCGCCAGCGCCTCTGCTTTGCTGAGAGGGTTTTGGGGGCCGCGATACTTGGACAAAAAGGTGGATAAGAAGGGTAAGAAGAATTTTATGATTGTGGGAAAGAAGGCGGTGGAGGGTACTGACCGGGAGCCCATGTTTGTGGAGTTCATTCTGAAGCCCCTATGGAAATTGTATGAGGGAGTGCTGGGGCAGGACGGGGAGATAGTTCAGAAGGTCATTAACAACTTCAAATTGAACATTCCGCAGCGGGAGCTGCAGAACAAGGACCCAAAGTTAGTTTTGCAGTCTGTGATGAGCCGGTGGCTGCCGCTGGCAGATGCAGTGATGGCAATGGTGGTCGAATGCACTCCTGACCCTGTTGTCGCTCAAGGGGCCAGGGTTGCAAGGCTTATGCCAAAGAGGGAGCTTGCAGCAGAGGATGCTGCTGATTGCGCTGAGGTTGTCTTGGAGGCAGAGAGGGTGAGAAGATGTGTGGAGACCTGTGACGCGGGTGCAGATTCACCGGTGGTGGTGTATGTGTCCAAGATGTTTGCGGTGCCATGTAAGATGTTACCACCGAAGGGGGTGCACGGTGAGTTGTTGAACCACCAGGATGCAAGTGAATCAGAGGAGTGTTTTATGGCATTTGCGAGAGTGTTCAGCGGGGTTCTTCATGCAGGGCAGAAGGTTTTTGTGCTGTCGGCATTGTACGATCCACTGAAAGGGGATGCAGTGCAGAAGCATGTACAGGAGATTGAGCTGCAATACTTGTATGAAATGCTGGGACAGGGCTTGAGGCCAGTTGCCAGTGTGAGTGCTGGGAATGTGGTTGCAATTCAGGGCCTTGGGCAGCATATATTGAAGAGTGCCACATTGTCATCCACCAAGAATTGCTGGCCCTTCTCAAGTATGATGTTCCAGGTGTCTCCGATGCTTAAGGTTGCAATTGAGCCCGCCAACCCGACGGATCTGGGAGCTCTTGTTAAAGGGATCAAGCTTCTTAACCGAGCAGACCCATTTGTTGAGTACACTGTCACGCACAGGGGTGAACATATCCTTGCCGCAGCTGGGGAGGTTCATTTGGAGCGGTGCAAAAAGGATCTGGAGGAAAGGTTTGCAAAGGTTAAATTGGTCGTTTCGGACCCCCTGGTCTCCTTTAAAGAGACGATCGAAGGAGAAGGTGCTGGCTTATTGGAAGGCTTGAAGGCTCCGCATGCATTTGTTGAGAGGACTACTCCAAACGGGAGATGCACTGTGAGAGTTCAGGTCCTAAGGCTTCCCAATGCTCTGACCAAGGTCCTCCAAGAAAGTGATCAATTGCTTGGTCAAATAATGGAGGGGAAAACAGCAAAGAGGAATGTAATGTTAAACCCACAAATTTCTCAAGATGATTGTGATTCTGTTGCGATGCTTAGGCAGCGCATGGTCAGTGCCATAGACAGTGAATTGGAAGCCATTTCTGAGCAAGTGGATAAAGAAAAACTTCAGAAGTGTAGAAAGACATGGCTTGGGTACCTCAAAAGGATCTGGTCCTTGGGTCCTTGGCAGGTTGGCCCAAACTTCCTTCTCTTGCCTGATGTTGAATCAAGTGATGGTGTGATAACCATGGAAGATGGAAGGCAAGGTATTCTTGTGCGTGGTAGAGCAGATTTTTCTGAGAGATTGGGGTTTGTGAGTGGATCTGATGCTGAAGCTAACCATACTCCTGACAGCACTAAATCATCAGCAGATACTCCTGAATCGTTACATCTAGAATCTGTGGCACTAAGGAACAGCATTCTTTCAGGATTTCAGTTTGCCACGAATGCAGGGCCTTTATGTGATGAACCAATGTGGGGTCTGGCATTTATCATTGAGCCTTACATATTTGCTGACAACTCTGATGCTGCCCATCAATCTGATCAATACAACATCTTCAGTGGCCAAGTAATAACTGCAGTTAAAGAAGCATGCCGAGCAGCCGTTCTTCAGAACAACCCAAGGCTTGTCGAAGGCATGTATTTCTGTGAATTGACCACCCCGACTCAGCAACTAGGTTCAACATATGCAGTTCTTGGTAGGAGACGAGCGAAGATTTTGAAAGAAGAGATGCAAGAAGGGACTTCAGTATTTACAGTGCACGCTTACTTGCCTGTTGCCGAGAGCATTGGATTTTCTAGTCAGCTCAGGACCTTAACATCAGGTGCAGCCAGTGCGCTGCTTGTTCTTAGCCACTGGGATGCTATTCAGGAGGACCCTTTTTTCATCCCAAAGTCACAGGAGGAGATTGAAGAATTTGGAGATGGGGCAAGCATTGGGCCAAACTTGGCTAAGAAGCTTATGAATTCTGTGAGGCGGAGGAAAGGATTGCATGTTGAAGAGAAAGTTGTGGAGCATGGCACGAAACAGCGAACTCTCTCTAGGAAAACATAGTTGTACTTTTTTGTTAGGTAGGGAAACTGTATCATTGTCCCCGGTTTTGTGCTGGTAAAACTGCAATACAAGACACTATCAAATATGAAATCTATGTGACCATATGGCTTTGATTATTTTTCATTTTTACTGGTGTATGTTTTGCTCGAGAAATTATTACTGGATTGTTTTGTCACATGTGTGATACAGTATATTAGAGAATGTTTAGCTGTCTGTTATGTTATTAGTTGGTTGTGATATATTAGAGAATCGCAAATTTCACATTGTCTTTGCCGGTGTTGGTTGTGATCAGCCATGGCTCAGTTTATATATGTTATTATCTGTCGTCTTGGTGCTTATTCTATGGCATTCATTCACTTATGAAACCTTGGAGAGAGATAAGTATGTTACTAACCTATGGAGAACATCCTATGGCCTGTGTAGTGAGATGGTTTCTTTGTACCAGGAAGGAATTACTGGTGTTGTATTATTGTACTTGTTCAGGGGCATGTGCAGCTGCTGCAGCTCCTGACTGTAGGTGAATCTATGACAAACTGACAATGGAAGAATGGTAATTTTATGGGTTCGATGATGCATTTGATTGTGGAGGTGAGATAAATAAGCAGGAAAGTGTTTTCATCATTCTGTTCATTTGTGACTATTTGATACAAGTGCAAATATATTTGGTGAAGTACGCATTATATCACTAGTATAACTGAGTTTTAGTGAAGACTAAGCTATGCCTCATCTGTTGCATATCTAATGTATGTACTCCCTCCGTCCGGAAATACTTGTCATCAAAATGGATAGAAAGATTCTTTCTATCCATTTTGATGACAAGTATTTCCGGACAGAGGAAGTATTAAATAGCAACCTACCACTTAAATGCTGGCAGTATGTTCTTCTGCAAATTTCTATTGATTATGCATATCATTAGTATAATTTATGTGGAGTCAAGACATATATAATGTCATTTTATAAGCATTCCTAATCGTACTAAAGATGCCATCTCTGAGAACCCCACATGCCAATGATGGTTACATATCAACGCAGGCATTTCACCTGAGAGCTACCGCACTCTAGAATTAGTTTGAACGCAGTTCTTTGATCTTATTACTCACATGTATTCTTTTTGCGGGTTTATGCACTTGCAGCTTAGCAGAGAAGTCTATACTGAAACCCCACTGATTTGTATAAACTGATTGCATCGTGTGTTGTCTTGTCTGTGATTGCAGCCATTATCAGAGCAGGGTGGTCTTGTGTGGTGAGTGAACCATGGATATTATAGCTCTAACAGGAGGAAACTTGCCCCACGATTTTCCTTGAAACCTTGATAGGACCACAGCTACATAGAACACAGGAGTGAAACAATCCATTGTCCATCAGCTCCTTTGACAGAAACCGGATTTGCATTCTGGTTAAGACCTACTGTACTAGGGTTACCGCAGTCATGACCACATTGAGACTTCAGGTATGCATTGCTCACTGCTCCATACTAGTACATGTTTATACTTCGTTCCTTGCCCTCCTCTGTAGTCTGTAGGGGATTCAGTGAAAGCACTGCGTGCCGCTAGTTTATTAACAAAGATCTCCTTGGGATCGCTGAATTCTATGTGAAGTATGTTGCTCTTGGTTCAGCTGTTGATGGATTGACCCGTTTTTCCTCTTTCAGTTTGTCAGATAATAGCTAATTCAGTTGTGGGCTCCGTGTCGTCGGATTGCAGGATAAAGTCCGTGTGGTCGAGAGCATCCCAGTTCCATACCAAAGTGCTACTGCAATTGGTGCTTAGTTTAGGACTGTCGCTGAGTTACTTCGTCTGGACATCTTCAAAAAGAAGGTGAGATTGTCGTATTTCCTCCTGATTTTTCCCTTTTTGGCGCCTAGACTCCAGCGTTGTCAGTTTACCATCACCATGATTCAGCTTAGCCCTTTGCAATGGTTGTGGTATTCTTCATGTACATACAAGTATATGTTTTAGCAGTACCAGTAGCTTTGCGGCGAGCTACCATCTATTGCCTTGTACAAAAATTATTAGTTTCTGCCCCTGGCACCATCTGGTTTTAGTATATGTTGACTATAAACTGTTCTTTTATGTGTTTATTACAGTCAAACACTCAGCATAATAGTTACATTATCTATGTACAAAGCCGATGGCCTGCCAAAATGTGCTCCGAGAGGCAGGTAAATATGGTGGTCACAGATGCTGCAAACCCAAGGGAGCTTAGGGATGCTGCAAACTATGTAAATGTTTGAGATCACCAACGCATAAGAATGATGTTATGATTAAGGGGGGCGCCTAAATGTCAGGTAACTGAAAAAATGAGTAAATTGCAGAAAACACCGGTTTACAATTTTTTCCTTCCAGAAACCATGGATTCTTGATCAATTTTTTTTTCTTGAAACGAAGGCAAAGCTTTGCCTCATGTAATAATTAAGGAGTCGGTCAAATATTTTGCAGAAAACACTCATTGGTCTATTTGGGTATTTTTACCGTGATTATGACATGCGAGGCCCGCATTTGATGACGTGGCGTGAGGGTTCACAAAAGACGACGCTAGACTAGTCTTTTTCCAAAAAAAAGAAAGCTTCCTCCCAAAAACAAATTCCATCCTCTACCCCGATCCAATCGGGATCGGCCGTTCCCGCAGGCCACCGCCGCGGCCTGGGCAAGGTGATCGCGGCGGCGGCGGCGGAAACGCAGCACCAAGCAAGAAGACGATGCGCATCACCGGAGCAAGCAGCGTCACGCCGGCGCGCATCACAGGAGCAGAATGTCACATTTGCGGCCCGGCCACATTGTTTTTGAGCAGTGAAGAGAGCTAGCTTATTGGAGAAGCCTAAAGAAAAGGGAGTCTTGGGAATGACAGGATGCATGGTGCCGAGAAGGTTGGATCCTGTCACAGGAGCAGAATGTCACTGCAGTTTGTTTTCCTTTCCATTGTTGGGTGGTCAACTAAAAACGTGCCCTCTCTGCATCCTCGTCAGAAAAGAAAAGACCCCGTCGTGCTGCTGGCGCTCCTACGTTGTCGTGCCGCCGCCGGTTAATTAGGTTGTCGTGCCGCCGCCGGTTAATTAGGTGACCGGTCCGGCAGAAGCACGTTGCGCACCATGGTCCGTGCTGGTTGGGTTAGGGTTGGGGGATCCAGAGCAGAGGCAGCACGTGAGGACGCCGGCCCAGCAGCAAGGCAGCAACCGGAGGTGCCTGCACTGCAGGAGCACGACGCCGGCCGGCTGGCTGGCTTCTCTTCCGCGTTCCGCCAAACAGTTTGGTTTGGTTTGGCCCCGCGCGCCTGACCGTTCGGTATGAATCATCTTCTCTTTTTCGCTGGCTGCTGGATTGATGGATGGCCACTCCTCCGCTTTCCACTTTCCTTCATCCTTTTGCTCCTTTTAGCTTTTTTTTTTGAGGATTAAGCCAGCTTTATTAATCAAAGTTCACAGAAAGTGGGATACAAGATGGGTCATGGGGTTGGCCAAGCCACAGATGACGCCCCGGTCCCCTTCTAAGAGAGAATCTGGCTAGACTATATGCTTCATAATTTACAGCACGACACTCAAAGGAAAAAATGCATTGAAAAAGGGTAGCTCGAAGACTAATCTCGGACAGAATGGCACCGTACTGCCCTCTACTACCCGAGTTTATATCACAGACAACTTGCTTGCAATCGGAGGCCACAATGTAGTTGTTGATAAGAAGATCCTCTGCCAAGCACATTGCCTCCCTGCATGCAAGAGCTTCCAGACAAGCCGGATCGTCCACTCCCTCCACCACTAGGGATGAACTCCCTAGGTAATTTCCGTTTGAATCACGGCAAACTGCTGTTGCTGACCCACCTCGCCCCGGTCGTACTGCAGCGTCAATATGGATTTTTGCATACCCCGGCGGAGGCGCCTTTGGTCGCTGCGGTCCCAATGGAGCAGTAGGTGCATTTGTTTGTCTTGCTGTCGGGCGGATCACATTAAGCTCGCCACGGTATCTGTTGATGAAAGTATGTGTTGCTTGAGGACTCTGAAAAATCCCCTCATGGATCGCCTTGCGCCTCGCGTGCCAGATTGACCACAATGTAATCGACAGGAGGACAAACTCGTCATGTGTGAGGGACTCAATAAGCGCAAACAGCCATTGCTTCGCTTTAGGCTCTAACAGCCATCATTTTATGTGCAAGTTCCTCATCCACCAAAGCCCATACACATCTGGACATTGTGCATTGAATCAATGAATGTTTCCACGAATCCGGCATCCCGCATAGCCCGCAGCTGCTAGATGTCGTCATATGGCGGTGGGCTCGCACGTCCTCGGTGGGTAGGGAGTGTTTTGACAGTCTTCATAGAAACATCCGGACTTTGCCAGGAACTTCAGTTTTCCAAAGTTTCTTCCACATCCCTTCCTCTGACTGCACTGATGACGTTCCTGGTGACCCATTAAGCCATGCCTCACGGCGTTGTTTAGTTTCTGAGAGCATTCTATACGCTGAGTTAACTGAGAAGGTGCCTTTGGGCTCGAAGTTCCACGACCAGAAGTCGTCTACATTACGAGTACAGAGAGGAACGCCCATTATGATATTTGCGTCCATTGGCATGAAGACCTCGTTCACCCTTTGCTTGATCCAGGTAGCTGAAGTTGGGTCTATCAATTCTGACACAAGCTGCGGTGGGTTCGCCGAGATGCACCCATAAGGCCGGAGCATTTCTTTCCTTGGGAGCCAATTATCCGTCCATATGTTAATAGTAGCACCGTTTCCGACTTGCCGTATCAACCCCTGTTTCAAGACGTCACGGCCCTCAATTACTGCTCTTCATATTTGGCTCGGATGACCCCCCAAAGAGGCTTGCACGATATCCACATTTGGATAATATATGTTCTTTAGTAGTCTGGCACTGAGAGAGGTGGGTTCCTGCAAAAGTCGCCATGCCTGTTTTGCCAACATAGCTAGGTTAAAAAGCTCGAAATCTTTAAACCCAAGGCCACCCATGCCCTTTGGCTTCGTCATAGTTTCCCAAGATACCCAGTGTGGCTTTCTTTTGCCGTCCTTCCAGCCCCACAAAAACTTCCTGATTTGCTCCTTTTAGCTGAACGAACCAACGTGGCTTAGCCACCGTGGGCCTGGCTGGCTCTTTGGTAGAATCGTAGCCCGTCTTGGGGAGAATTTGGCGAGGGAGAAGCGGGAGTTTTTTTTCCAAGAAAGATGTTTGGCCGGCGTGACTGGCGAAACAAGGCACCCAGCAGGC
The DNA here is from genome assembly GCF_003073215.2 of Triticum urartu. Classification (NCBI taxonomy): domain Eukaryota; kingdom Viridiplantae; phylum Streptophyta; class Magnoliopsida; order Poales; family Poaceae; genus Triticum; species Triticum urartu. The sequence goes on along the minus strand of NC_053026.1, from coordinate 536,189,653 downwards.
AGGCAAGAACCTGCTGCGTGCTGCCAGCCACACCGCGAAAAAGAATGACCCAACCCATCGAACGGATGAACTAACCGTTTGCTTGCTGGGCACACGCCTTGCTCCCGCCGGTCAATCAACAATGCCAAAAGAGCGAAGCATCCCACAAGACAAGAGATGGATTCGATGGGAATGTCTGTGCGCCCACGTGTAACCTCTACTTGACCATGGACCGCGTTTGCGTTTGAAGAATATTACATTAGGCGTATTAGCTTTTATTCCTCCTTTCCATTTTTTAGGCATAGTAAGTTTTACATGCATTCCCAAAATGCAAGACCTCCTCCAATGCAAAGGTGCTTAGATAAGGTGCTAAGTATATTATTAAATGCCATAGCAACTCAAGTCTCCAATGCAAAGGTGCTAAGCTTTTGGGTGCAAAGCTTCATGCATTTAATTAGTTGTAGACTTAAAATTGTGCTTCCACCTTGGTACACGTGCTTAGCACCGTTTCCTTCTGGGATCACCATACTATTCTCTCTCTTCTTGAGTAGCATGCCACATCAGACTTTTTTGCTTAGTTGACAACCTTAACATCTGTTCAAGGTGAAGCATTGGGAGGGGCCTAAGACGCATGCAGCCAATTTTCTCTCTTGAGTAGTTATGGACACCTAGAGATCGTGGTCAAAGGAGACCGTACATGCCTCCCTCCTTTTTTTTCCTCAGTCGTGGATGCTTTCCTCTATGATGGCTCAACTGGTGTGCTAATTTTCGTGCTAAAACTAATACGCCTAACAATATGGGAAGGAGGGATAAAAGCATACTTCCTCCGTTTGTTTTTATAAGACATTTTAAACAACTTGCTATGAACTATTTTAAACAGTGTATGAATGAAAGCAGTAATAACCTGACAGCTGCAGCTGATCCCTGTTGGACTTGGTGCTCTCCCGGGGCCCGGAGATCAAGGAGATTCGGTCAGAGTCAGACCATGCGTTTTGGTCGCTGTCCGGGATTAACTGTCCGATTGATATCCATGTTGAAACGGTACTATTCCTTTCCCATCAGTTTCTTCTGCAGCAGAGGATTAAATCCCACGCAATTAATCCCCAAACCATTGACCATAGATTTTCTTTTCTTTTTATATACTCTGCCGGGGAGAACATATATATGTAAAGTTAGTATATGGTGTGAAATCATAATAGTATACTGTAGTTCATTAGACCACAGTGCTGCCGGATGTTCACTTTCCGGTCTGTATTTCATACTGGCTGGCTATAGTTTATCATGCAAATGATCATATTTTGCACTACCGATGAAGTTAGCTCAAAGGTTGTTGTACAAACATTTTTTTAAGTAGTTTAGATTGCTTACTATATATGCCACATGGTAGGTTGTTGTACAAACATAGTTGCGCAATAGTTACTGTCCTTGTTTGTCAAACAGTAACATATCCGACCAACTCCTAAATGTCAAATAGGAAGGATGTATTTATACTACAGTACACGTGTATTATTATGTTTAGTAAGGATGTAATTTTTACCTTTATGTAGATTATATATATACTAAAAGCATAACCCCAAAAAGGAAGGATGTAAAAACCGTACAAACTAAGGAGAATATCTTGATCCACCTCAGCGCCAAACATATCGGACATCCTAAAACCCATAGCTCTCAACGTCCATAAATATATCTTTTTTTGAACAAAAAAATCCATAAATATCTCAAGAACATCGCCTTCTAAGGACTCTTTCAAAAGCAAAATCTCTTTCAAAATCACCTTCTAGGGAAAGACGCAATGTGCAATCACCTATCGGTCCAAATTCTATCCACTGATTCAATGATGACCATGTCAATTTCTGTATCGCTAGAAGGAAAAGTAAAATATAAAAAACATTTTTCTTACGGGGGGTAAAAAGGTGTGGGTTCTAAATTGATCTTCTACACACCATATCTGTTTCTAACCTCTAAGACCATGTACAATGCATGGTGCTGACAGAGGTGCTTGTTAAAATAAACCGGTTTTTGTTTTAAGCAACAATTAATGCCTTAGGAAAAACCAACTCGATTTCACAAGCACCTCTCTCGATACTTTGCATTGTAGTACATGGCATAATGTGCTTATTGTATCTTATTTTTTGGTGGACGAAACAAACCTCGAGAACGCTCATGCTTTATGCATCGCTAACCCGGCCCACTCGAGCTTGATTGATTACCAACAATAAGCTGTACATTCACGTTCCACCATCCTCACCTTGTCTAGCGAGGTCCTCATTATCTTCATCTCTCATAACCTTCCACTATTCATTCCTGCTGGTAACCTCTTCTCTTCTTATTACTATGATGCACGCTACAACCACCTCTATCGCCCTTGTTGAACATTGGTTACATCGTATGTTTCTCTGTAGGAGAGGAACTATTATTTGGCATCTATATGGCCCTTGTTCAAACATACAATCATAAAATCTTTTTTTTGCGAGAAATTTTTCGATCTATTCATCTTCAATCATGGCAGTACAACGAATACCCGAAATAATAAAAATTACATCCAGATCCATAGAGTAAAAACTTTATTACCAACAGTCGGGTAGTTGGACCTTATGTTCCTTTACATCCATTGAGAAAAACAGAAATATTCTTCTTTTTCTAATTTGTTTTTTTTAACGGAGGCTTTTTTTTTGCCTCATCGATTAATTAAAAAGAAGAGAATTGCCTAGTTAATTAACGGAAAACCAGGCGAAAACCAATACAAACGGAGCACAAACTAACTACTCACATGACAAGAAACCCACAACCGCACAGGCAACCCCTGCCAGACTCTCTGTTTACACAACATCCACAAAGCTCAACATTGCTATTACGCCATGTGAACCCTGACAAGAACACATTGACAGAAGATATCAAACACCTTTCAACCCGGCCACAACAACCCAATCCCAAAGGATGGGCCAAGAGACTGAAGATCATCCATCAAGCAGTCAGAGATGTCTTGCCTATGGCGTTTCTCTTGCCTTTGCCCATCTTCTTTTGTTTGCCTCTTAATGGTGTCCTTGTCAGGAGGCAAGCAATCGACCTGCCCAAACCAGGTCTAACAACCTCCACACTAGCGAGCAAGTCACAAAGTTTTTTTCGCGAAGAGAGCATCTGAATTTGGAGTAGGTGCAACCACACTTGGCTCAATGGTCATGCCACTCATAGGCATCACCTGCTCGATGGTCGCAGACGAGGGAAGGGCATCAACATCTAAAACTCCACGCTCCATGACACCGAGAGGTAGGCTGGCTGGCGCCTAACACCCAATGGACTTAGGCGAGCCAGAGATTGCAATGTCCAAATCATCACACCCCCCGGCATTAAATATTTGGCCAGACTCTAGGGGTGATGATGGCGGTAAAGCCACAATCAAGATCTCGGGAGGGTCTACCTTCAGTTGTTCGACGGATAGAGGCAGAACCGGATCCCCATACAGCTCCTGCAGCTCAGGCATGATTTGCAGCACCGGAGTGACAACCACGTCATTGTCTAGTCCCTCAGAGGCTGACACCGGCAAACAGGCTCTAGCACGAGGGGAGAAACGACCATGAAGCTCGGCTTCCTTCTCGACCTCAAAGCTGTCATCGGGCATAACCAAAGAGCGCAATACGTGAGCAGTATTCAACACAGGCGGCGCCTTGGAGAGCTCGTCCAATGCAGCCTCAACACGCTTCATAAAGCTTTTTCATCCGCAACATCTAACCTTGCATAAAGTTAATGACATCACGCAAAGGTTGGGTCGTCTCCTCAAGCTGGAAGGAAGCTATACTAAGAAACTCAGAGCGCAGCAGCTCAGCCTGCGGCTCCAAGGCAGGCCGCACTGGGATATCCGTCGAGGCCACGGAGCCAGCAGGAGCAGCAACGAGGTGGCTGGTCCGGCAGAAGCACGTTACGCGCCAGGGTCTCTGCTGGTTGGGTTGGTTGGGGGGATCCAGAGCAGAGGCAGCAGCACGTGAGGAGGCCACGCCGGATGGAAGCCGACTCAGCAGGGCAGCAAGCAACCCGACGTGCGATGGACGTGGTCAGTTATTAGGTGCCGGCACTGCACGAGCACGGCGCCGGCTGGCTGGCTTCTCTTTGGCGATCCGGCAAACAGTTTGGTTTGGTTTGGCCCCGCGCGCCTGACCGTTCGGTATGAATCATCTTCTCTTTTTCGCTGGCTGCTGGATTGATCGATGGCTCCTCCTTCATCATTTTGTTGCTTTTAGCTGAACGACGAATACTTGGCCCGTCTTGGGAGAATTTGGAGAGGGAGAAGCGGGAGTTTTTTCCAAGAAAGATTGTTGGCCGGCGTGAGTGGCGAAAGAAGGAGCCCAGGCAGGCAGGCAAGAAAATCAATCCATGACCCAACGCCTGCTGGGTGCTGCCAGCTACACTGATAAAAAGAACGACCCAACCCAACGTGATGGACCAACCGTTTGCTTCCAGTGTCGCGTCTGCCGGTCAATCAACAGCGACAAAAGAAGCATCCCAGAAGAAGAAGAAGAAGAAGAAAAAGAAGAAGAAGAGATGGATGGCTTCGCTGGGAACGTGTGTGCGTTGTCGCGCGCCCACGTGTAGTGTAACGTGTCGCCGACAATGCATGCATGGACCAACCTCTTCTCCGATTCGAAACAAGTAGGCCAAAAGTACATAAAACCACAATCCGACTTGGAAACGTACTACGCAGGTACTCCAAACAAACAGCATCGAGGGCGGGATGGGACCGAGTGGAGCTTACCGACCGAGTGATCTGTCGGTTAATCATGACAAGTTCATTACAGTGCTGCCAATGGGCCCCCCGACAGAGTTGTGCTGGATCTATATATATTCCTACAGAAAGCGAGACAAGCGTACTACGTTTTTTCCTTGAGAAAATGGCGCTCTTTGTTGATCACGTAACATCACATCACAAAGAGTGCAGCAATCCGGAGTTACACCACGCTGGATAGAGTAGATCGCCACAAGGTAGATAAGGAGCACAGACGCGCTAAATTACGAACCGCGACATTCGACAAACGATTCTTCGGGCGGCTGGCTGTAGCCAATCAGGCGATCCATTCAGATGTACAGTATGTACCCATGGTCCCGTCCGTGCTCGCCGTGCAACGTCACTGGAACAGAACGGCCGATCACGACACCGCTATCCGTCCGTTCCCCAACATATATTCCGTCCGGCGGAGATAAGCTCAAGGACACGGCGATCGCCATCCCATCCCATCCCTAGTGGGAGCACGTCTCTCTCTACACAATACATCGACCTCAAATCTGATCGCCCGGCCAACCCCAACGTGCAGGGCTCAACTCAACTCAGCGGCTGGATGAATCAAAGTAGTACACTAGCAATAACCTGACAGCTGCCGCTCATCTCTATGCTATGCACGGCTGTTGCTACCTTGTTGGACGTGGCCAAACGTACATGCTCCCGGGTCCGGTGAGGAGGAGATTCGGTCAGACCAGACCATGCGTTTCTTCATCGCTGTCCCTATTAACTGCCTGATTGATATCCATGTTGAAACGGCATTCCTTTACGAGCAGTTTCTCCTGCACAGGATTAAATCCCTGCGCAATTAATCCGGAAACCATTGACCATAGATTTTCCGCTTATTCTGCAGGGCAGACCATATATATAGTACTGTATGAAATAATAATTCGTTAGACCACAGTGCTGCCAGATGTTCACTTCTGTAGTTTTTTTTAGGAAATGCGTTCACTTCTGTAGCTGGCCAGGGTAAGTTTGTATAATCTGTTTCATAATGAGAAGCACAAAGATATCGGTTTACCATGCATGATCAACTTGCAATACCGATGAAGTTAGCTGAAAGGTTGTTGTACAAACATAGTCGGGCAACAGTTAGTGTCCTTGTTTGGCAAACAGTAACATATCCAACAAACTGCTAAAATATCAAATAGGAAGGATATGTTTATACAGCTACATTAACTATGCATCTCTTTATTATGTTTTTTAGGGATGTAATTTTTACCTTTATGTAGATTACATACTAAAATCATAACCCCCAAAAAGGAAGATGTAAATGATCCACCTCAGCGCCAAACATGGCCTAAAACTTGCAGCTCTCAACATCCATAAATATCTCTTTTTGAAGAAAAAATACATATAAATATCTCAAGACCATCGCCTTCTAAGGACTCTTTCAGAAAAAAAAAATCTCTTTCAAGATGGCCTTCTAAGGAAGACACAATGTGAAATCACCTGTCGGTCCAATACTATCCACCGATTCAATGATGACCATGCTGATTTCCGTATCGCTACAAGGAAAAGTAAAACATAAAGGCTATCGTAAAAAAAATATAAATCTTATTTCACAGGAACTAAAAAAGGTGTGGGGTCTAAACTGATCTTCCACATACTACATCTATTTCTAACCTCTAAGACCATGTACAGAGCTGCTTGTTTAAATAAACCGGTTTTTATTTTCAGCACCGATGCCTACGGAAAAACCGCCGCATTTCCACAAGCACCTCCCTCAACACCTTGCATTGTACTCCCTCCATTCCAAATTACTTGTCGCAGGTATGGATGTATCACATCTAGATACATCCATACCTGCGACAAAGTAATTTGAAACGGAGGGAGTACATGGCATAATGTGCTTATCTTATTCTGCGGTGGACGAAACAAATCTCGAGAACACTCATGCTTTATGCTTCGCTAACCCGGCCCACCCGAACTTGATTGATTACAAACAACAAGCTCTACATTCATGTTCCACCATCCTCACCTTGTCCAGCGAGGTCCTCACTATCTTCATCTCTCACAACTTTCCACTGTTCATGCTCACTGGCAACCTCTTTTCTTCTTGTTACTATGATGTACGCTACAACCACCTCTATCGCCGTTGTTGATATGGTCTTCTTTTTTCTCATTTGTCAAGTGATAGTTAGAAGAACTCTAGTAGACTTTGTGGATGGGAAACTTCTATAATAATAGTTTTGGAGGACCGTCCTTCGAAACTAGTTTTGACACTTTTAGAGTGCACTATCTTTTAGACACCCTAGAATGCTCACCATGTTTTTCTTCTATCTTGTGGAGCCCATTCATCAATGAGAAGGTGAAGGGCGCCCAAAAGAAAGGTGTTGGAGCCCATTTATGGTTGTGGTCACCACACACGAACCGGGTCTGCATTGGCAGACGGTAGACACACCCTTGGTCCTACTTGTCGTTCCCTCGATCCCCGTGGCAGCGTTCCCGCCAACTCGGTTCATGTCGGTGGTAGCAGTTGGAGAGTGGATCCGTTATAGGAAGGGGAGTGGGGTGAATGGGTGCTGTTTTAGAGGGGGAGGGGGTGAATGGGCGCCGAAAGCGAGGTGTGGGAGCATGCTAATGGTTGCGGTCATGCCCTTGCAACCATCCCCAAACCCTTGCGCCCGGTCGTCGTCATGGAGGACGACGACCAAGACCACGACTGAGCTGCTGTAGCCGCGCCCAGTTTCGGCCCATGCTCATGCTGCTCCTTGCCGTTCGTGATGCTCCATGAAGCGGAAGCTGGACAAGGAGAAGAGGGGCGGCGATGTGGAAGAGGGGGCGGTGGTGGCGACATCAGCATCATCTTGGGTGGTGGTGACCACACAAGAGTCGGGACAGCGCCAGGATGACGTTGCGAGAGCTTGTGGGGACGACGGGAAGTGGGTGTGAGGAGGTCATTCACCTCCCTGTGTGCCCGTGGCGGCCTTCCCGCCACCCCGGTTACACGTGTGTGGCGGAAGTTGGTGAATGGTTGTCGTTTTAGGAAGGGGAAGGTGAATGGGTGTTTTTTTTAAGGAGGAGTGAATGGGCGCCGAAAGAAAGGTGTGAAAGCCCATTGACGTTTGCGATAACGCCAACATCGTCTTTGGTGGCGAGGACCACAAAGAATCCAGGGCAACGCCGAGTAATAATCTACGTGAGGTTATGGGGAGGATGAGAAATGGCGGTGGGGAAGTTGACCAACTCCATTCGTGTAGCGTCAACGAGTAGTGGCGGGAAGTGGGGCAACAGTGACAGATATGCCTATGTAGAAAGCCTACTAAAAGCGGGTTAAACGTGTATAATACAATTTTTACAGGTCAGGAGAGTGAGTTTTAGCCTTTTTTGGTATATATACAAGGCAAATCCGGCAATATATTCTTTTTGGCGAAGAAATCCTTTTTGTTACATTTGGCAAGTGCAAAATACTCTCTTTAGGACAAGAAGACGAATAATCAGTTAAAGAGTTTTCCCCAAGAAAAAGGATTGTTCATTTGGATCATTTGAAATCCAGACAATAATCCTCCCTGGTCGCTATCTCCTTGGTTGTCTCCTCTCGGAGCCCCACACGCCGCACAAAAAAGCGGATTCGGCTTGCCTGCTCCCTTTTCAGGCTCCCACTTCATCCTACGGCTATTCTTTTTTCCTTTTTTTTCTAATCTAATCATTTCTCCCTAATTTTCAGGGGATGAGGTCAGGCTTTATTTTTTTTCCAATCAAATTAAGCCATGTATGAGCAGGCAAGTCTCGTCCCAAAAAAGCACACGAAACGCCACGCACCACCACCAAACGCACCATCGCCGATCCCCCCAATCGAAACACACGACACAAATCCAAAGCCAAGAGACGAGAAGAGAAGCAGAGAGAACTGCGATTTGCTCCCCCGCCCCCCAAACCCTCGCTCCCGGCCCGGTCGCCGCCGTCATGGAGGACGACGACCACGACTGCGACCCCGACTCGGCCGCCGCTGGCCCGTGCTGCTCCTCGCCGTCCGCGGCGGTCCGGTGGCGGCGCTCCGTGAAGCGGAAGCTGGGCGAGGAGAAGAGGGGCGGGGGCGGGGACGGGGAGGAGGAGGGGGCGGGGGCGGGGGCGCGGGTGGAGGCGGAGGAGGAGACCGCGGCGCTGCGGGAGGCGCTGGCGGCGGCGCAGGCCACCGCCGCGGCGCTGCGGGGCGAGGTGGAGGAGGAGCGCCTCGCCGCGGCCAGCGCCGCCAGCGAGGCCATGGCCATGATGCTGCGCCTGCAGCGGGAGAAGGCCGAGGTCCAGATGGAGCTGCGCCAGTTCCGCCGCTTCGCCGACGAGAAGATGGCGCTCGACGCCGCCGAGATCGACCACCTCCGCGGCCTCGTCGCCCGCCGCGCGCGCCACCTCGCGCGCGCCCGCTCCAGGCTCCACGCCTACCAGCAGACCTGCCTCCGCCTCGGCATCCCGCTCCCCGACGCCGCCGACGAGGCCGAGGGGCGGGGCCATGGCCATGGGGAGGGCGGCGACGGCTTCCTCGAGGGCGAGGGCGACGGCGAGGGCGAGGACGGCGACTACTACCCCGAGCTCCGCTGCTACAACGGGGAGTACTACTACGACGACGGCCTGGAGGGGAGCGAGGAGGACGCGGTGGGCGCGGATCTGGAGCGCCGGATCTGCCTCCTCGAGCACGGCCACGATGGGGATGTACTAGGTCAACCGTCCCTGGAGGAAGAGGAAGAGGGAGAGGAGGGCGCCCACCTGTATGCAGAGGAGGCATTGCTGGAGCCGGCTGGGCAGGAAACAACCGGATTTTCTGCCGACGAGGTGTTACATGAGGAGACTGTCGAACAAAGGAGCCACCTCTGTGATGATGATGAGTTGCCAGAGTCTCCCATTGCTGGATATGGCGTCGAAGAAGGGGGAAGTGACGACGATGGTTCTGGCAGCGGCAGCGACAGGGTCTACATGATCGACAAGGTGCATCAAGGTGCGGCAGCTCCTACAGCCAGGGTCCTGGAGAAGTACGAGGATGAGGCGCTCGAGCCAGACATTAAGACACTATACATGAGGTTGGAAGCGCTGGAGGCTGACCGGGAATCGATGCGCCAGGCTCTGCTGGGAATGCGCACTGAGAAAGCTCAGCTTATGCTTCTTCGGGAGATAGCGCAACAGCTAGCCAAAGATGCCGCTCCAGTTGGCACTGGGGCTGGGTCTGTTCCAGTTCTCCACCATTTGCCCAGAAAGCAAGCTGTGGGGGTCGCAGATACAACGGTCAGGGAAGACAAGAAGACAGCACCTGCCGGGACATTCTCCAAGCCCTTGTTGTTTAAGGTATGGTGATCTTCTATGCTGATATGACACTTATCGTTGCATTGAATGCATGTCTCAGTTGTTACCTTTACAAATTGGCTTTGCTTTAGTCTGATAGGTTGCATTAGAAAATTTATGGAACTGAAGCATTGGTGGTTTGTTAAAAATTTGATGTGGAGCATCTGTGCAGATTCGTTGATCTTGCAAGATTCAAATATAAAAAAACAATATATCATTAACCTTGCATGGGTTTTGACCTAGAAGTTTGGGATGATGTTGAATGTTTGCCCCGTAATTTGTTTCTATTAATGTCCTGTCCTAGCCTTGGTTCGAACTGATTTTGGTACTGTCCTGTATAAGACCTAGTTCTAATTAATATAGGAGACTGAAAATACAGCAAATGCAGAGTTTTGGCAATTGATTAATTCCATCCACTAGTCACTAGTTAGTTTTGTGCAACTCTTTTCAAACTTCCAAATTAGGACGAAGCCGAAATTGGATAGGAGTATATAACCTTTGTGCTAGCGAGTACGTGTCTGTGGAACTAAGAATTTTTTGTATCTCCTATGTACAAGCTTCGGGGGAACACTAAAGGGCTGTCTGAATTTTGTCAAAAAAAGGGGGTCCTGTTTGGATGGTAGCCAGGAGTTACCCCACCAAAAATTTGGCATTGACCAGTAGGATTTTGGCCCACTTGGATGGAGGCCAAATATTCGGAGCCATGCCAATATTTTGGTCCGCAGTTCAGATTTCACGTCCGCTTGCTGGTGAAATGGAGGGCAGTGGATTCTCTCGCCAAAATATTGGCTCACCCTGTTTTTGTAGGGTCAGCCCAGACGGAATCGAAACTGCTCCTAATCTACAGATGTATCCTCTTGTACGTTTGCTGGCTCCCCTGCTTGCGTGCTGCTGTCCTAGCATCTGTCGAATTCGGCGGGCAGGCGGTGGTGTGATGAGAAAGGCCTGCTAGTGATGGTGGATTGGCGGTGATGGTCACACAGAAATCCATGAGACCACCCTGATCCGCCATGTGAACGCTTCACCTTCCCCTGTGCCATCAGCAATGGCCAATGCACGTACGCATGTATTTAATGAGGCATCCGTGGTGAAGGTGTTCCGCACGTGGGGGGGGGGGGGTGTGCAAGCCAGGCAGCAAAATCTGTTTCTATCCCGTGAGTACTACCTGTTTTTGCTGACGTCCTCTCTAAGATCTAGTTCTAGTTGTTTTTTAAAAATGAGATAAAATTTTGCAAAATCACGCTGTTGGTAAATGATTAACTCTGATAACTTTTCAACATTTGGGTGCAATTAACATCAGAACGAAGCCAAAATAGGATAGTAATGTAGAACCTCTGGATTGTAAGGTTGGTATATAAGGATTATTTTTGGTGTTCAATCGCAGCAGCAATGTGCGTGCCTTCTTACTTCACCTTGTGTGGTTCTGCTCTGTTTTATTATATTGCTATGTTGGACCCTGAGATGAATGCACCTTGTTGAAGTCACCATATGTTTACACTTTATTTCCACTATTCTTGAGGACAATAAAGCTTCTTGCCTTAGCTTAATGTTTGTCATCATCATCTTTTGCAGTGGGCCATCGCATTATTTTGCTCTCGAAAAAAGAAGCCATCACAAAGCAGGTATGAGAGCCTTCCGCGGGAATTTAGTTCATGATTCATGTTTATTCTATCAATAAAGCCTCCTGATATTGACTGCCTATCTACTTTGTGGATAGGTATACATTTGGATTATCAAGTAACAATGTGGGTTTGCTCATACTCTTGGACAAGTGCCCTCGGATTCAGAAGACTCTCATGAGAAGAAAGTAAAGCCTGTCTGAAGAAGCTGCTGCTGCCTAATGTAAATAACATAGCCGTTGGTTGGGAAGTCTGCATCAAATCACATTTTCTTATTCAAGGGTTGGGCGGAGATGGTGTTGTTTTAATTCTTTAGTTGTTGATGATTTCTCTTTGGCCCCAGGAGGGGATGGGGATCCTTGTGCCATGATCCAGAATTTGTCAATGTGGGTTTTGGGGGGTTGCTTTTGCTTATATTTTCTCACCAGCAAAGGCTATATGCTTGTATAGTGCGCGTGTGGACGTGCGGTGACTGCTGGTTGTTTTTGCTTGCTTTCAGATTGATGACGGATGAGTTGATATCAAGGAAATTAGCTGCACATTTGTGCAAACTGTATCTGATGTGTCTTTTTTGTCAGTACAGAATCTGTTGGCGTGGTTGATTTGGTGTGTACACATGTGTGAAGCTATCATGTCATCTTGGGAGAAAAGCACGCTTCGGTGATTGTCTTTTCGCTAAGAAAGAACACTAGCAGAGCAGAAACTTGACTAGTTGAGTGTATAGTGAGGTTTCATTTTGAACATTTGAAACACTGTAGGTAATCTGTGACGGACTTGTTTCACAATCACAGATGGAAGTAGGAGCTTACTTTTATCTGATGCGTCCTTTTTGCTAGTACATAATCTGTTGGCGTGGTTCGTTCGGTGAATTTTGTGTTGTCACACAACTGTTGTGTATACATGTGTGATGCTATCATTCCATCTCTGGAGAAAAGCACGCTTTGGTGATTTTTGTCTTATCGCCAAGGAAGCTTTGCTCCTCTCGAGGACTTTCAGGCTCTATGAACATTTGCAGCGCGGAAATTTGACACTGCATAGTTTGGTGTCGTTTCAAACATTCGAAGCACCGCAAGCAAATCCGTGACAGACTTGTTTCAAAAACACAGATTGAAGTAGGAACATCCCGAACAGACAGAGACAGACAGGTGTAAATCAACCCAGGCAAGTGCTCAGCTACCGGGAGATTGCTTCTAATTCAGCTGTTTTCTCTTAGGAATTCCGCGTTCAAAAGCAGAGAGCGAAACCGTACTAGATAGGCAGGAAAAAAGTAGCTAAACTGAGCTCAACCATTCCAAACTAGTCTTGCAGTACAGTACAACGGAAGAAACAAAGATATTGGTTGGATCTGAAACATCAAAAGGCAAGAGGGAACATGCTTCCCCTGGAAGCCCTCCCCTCCCCAGTTATGTCAGTCTCTGCTATCTTTGGGTACATCTTCTTGCTTGCTTGGTAGAGTAATAATCAGTAGCAGAGTAGCAGTCAATGGATCAAATCTGCTATCTTAGAGGAATCTTCACGCCTGAGACTCGAGCGCTGCTGGATAGTTATTGACGATCGATCGCCAATGGTAAGCAACGAATGGCAATGCCAGGGTGGTTCAGATGCCCATCGAAAGCATGGCCTGGGACTCCCAGTATTCTTTGGATTGCTTCACCATCTCGCTCCGCTCCTCGCGTAGCCTGCATCTCCAGTAATCTTTGCACCTGGCCAAGCAGTGGATGCAAATCAGAGATGGAAGAAGGTGGGTTTCTTTTCCTGAACTCTTATTGTGCAAGAGAGAGAGAGAGATGGTTAGGTTTGAGTTTACCTGGTTTTGATGAGCAAGTCAAGTTCGTTCATATGCACGGCATGGGCAAAGACACCGACCTGAATGAAGTATATAAAACAAATCAGTCTGGACTGTCAGGTAGCAAGTTCATTCATACTGGTCGGCATGAGCAAATATGCACGGCGCGCAAACCATTATTACCATGTAAATTAATGTAAGCAACACGGCATTCTTGTTTACAGTGCAGTTGCAATGATATCATAAGAGCTGCAATGGTACATCAAAAGCACATCGGATTGCTCACATACCTCTCGGCATACAGGACACTTGGCCTCTGGAGGCGCGCTCCTAACACCATGGAAGATGTACACGGATGCAGCACCACAGGCACAGCCTTTGCAGAACAGGTGACCGCAGCTAAAAGCATATGGATTGAATAAGGTGTCCTGAGCAAATGGCAAAAAAAAAAATCACAAGTTAAAACAATCTTAACATGAACATGAATGGCCTAGCGAAGAATATTGTATTCCCTGCAAAAAAAAATCACAAGTTAAAATAATCTTAACATAAAGGCATGCTGTCCGTGCTGCAATAGGTATGTGGAAATCCTATTTCTACAATTTATGGATGCCGAAGCTACACAAAACAAGAACTTATAGTGTAGCAATGACATCACAAGTGATGGACACAGATGTACTGCTACTGCAAGCAACTTTAAAAAAGTAATGCTTGCTAATGCAAACTAGTAGGTTAGCAGTTGCCATTTTCATACTTAAAAGTTAGGAACAAGATCATTAAAGTATAAGGAGATGAAGAAATTTAAGAAAAACAAAAACTCACCAAGCAAATTGGACAAGTTAGACTGTAGTCATACTTGATAGTTTCAGAAATGGCCATTGTCATTACTGGCTGTGTTCCTGTAAAGTCACAGGAAAAATTCTTGAAGAATCCGTTCTTGAAGAACCCTACAGGTTCATCAATATCTGAACTATCACAGTTCAGATGGAAAGCACCCAGTTCGATCAGCCAAGGTGACTGTAACAATTCGGTATGCTCAGTTTGCATCTTGCTTTTGAAATCTCTACCGCTGACAGAGCCATGTACCTGCAAAATTAACAGCATATGAGCAGGAAGATCCTGAAGATGCATAATGACAGTTGAGAAATGAACAAATTACTTTGTCATATTTCTTGAGAATTTTGCGAATAGCAATAGCATTCATAGTCACATAGTTGACTAGCAGTCTGCCTTCTTGAACCATGATTTGTTGATCATCTATGAAGCATTGACGTACGCGCCATATATACCGTTGCAATCCTGAAGGAACATGAAGATTTAGAAGATGCTGCACTCTAGAGCTGAAATAGCCAGCTATATCTGAAGCCTCCTTGGTGAGTTCTGTAAAGAACATCTGATCACACACTGGACAAGAAGATATCACAAGTCAGGATACCAGTAGCACAAGCAGTAGACTTGGTAGAAAAAAAATACGAAAACAGTAAGCGTAATATCAACCAAGTCAAAGAAAAGATAATTGTTCTGGCGGTAAAAGTAAATCACCAGTACTATGATGCCAGGAGAGTAATGACTTTTGTATTGACGGTGTGTTGTAATGCCCTACTGTAACACACCAAACTCTATTTTCTCTTAATTAATAGATGAGGCAAATCCGTTTCAAAAAAAAAAATCACCACTACTAGAACCTATAATACTTCACAGCTATCAAATGGAGCTGATAAACAGGGAACCAAATATTCTACAAAGTGAAAATAGATTCTCCCTTTCACAGAAAGGAGGAATGGCAGAAAACAAGTGCACCAGATTGCACAAATGGAAATTAGACCATTCTAATCTTTGATAAAAGGGAAGATTGACTGTTGGTATCCTTTTGGGTGCTTCTAACTTGCAGAGTATAACAGATAGTGAGCTTAAACGTCTTTTAGTGTACACAAAATACTTTTATTATTATTATCAGAAGATAAGACTGCCCTGCAAATTTCTGAGTCCTGCATCAAATTTACATCCTGGACAGGACTTCGTACAAAAGGGAAAGATGGGATAATGGGTAGCCACTAGAGGCTGAGCATACATGTGCAAGAATTGCAGTCGCAAGCATCTGAAGAATCGTCACTCCTGTCCTCCTGCTGGTCACCGTTGGTGCCATCTGCTTGCAATGAGCGATCAAGTCGGCATCGCTTCAATACCTTCTTCAGACGTTTGTACTCTACATGGGAGCATTTAGCAAGATATTTGTCCTGCTCTTCCCTGAGGTATTCCTCATATATTGAACCAAACTTCATCTTGTCCACCGAAAAGCCTGAAAAAATAGGTAGAGGCAAGCATTCTTGAGGAAACTATGTCTGGAAAGTTAAAGAGTTAAAGCACAAAGTAAGGCAACAGTATTTTTGTTAGTAGTCGGAATTTTTAACCACAGTTAGTTGCAATCGGGTTTTTGTTACCAGATGAAAATTCCAATTTGGAAAGAACTTATGTTAATAAAAAGATGTCGTCAAACTCCATTTTGAAATTCCAAAAATTCATTGGACATTTTTTTGGCAATCCAGTAACATAAAGCCTGGTTGCAGTATCATCTCTGTAAACTAAGAAATGATGTTCTAGATGTACTCCTTATATCCAGTAACCATTAAATGTAAATATCGGTCTTGAACCAATTTATCCAAATTATAGAAAACAGACTTTTGCTTTGTTTATAGATAAAGCAACCACTCTCAGATTATTTTACCCAAACTAACACAGATTTGCACAAACGAAGCAACCAATTTAACACAAGGAATCACACTCTTCAGAAATAACATACTTATAACCAAAAACAGACTTGCGTGCATAAACCTAGAGTCTGAGACAGATATTGAGATGTGATCATATATGTGAATTAAGAGTAGCCAAAAGACAGATACAGACTTCTTCAAAGAAAAATAAAAATAAAAAGACCAATTGTGCACCAAGTGTACCAGGTGACAATAAGACGAGAGCTGACTTTGAATCGAAAATGAAAATAATTGAACTCGGATCACACCAGCCAGAATAAGACACAATCACTGTCTTACTCTGAAAGAACGCCGGTACCCATCTCTCCAAGATTCAAGTATATATATATATATATATATATATATACAGTAGTAAGTTAACTTTATTCGGAGGTTGAGTAGCTTAACCCACAGTTAACTTAAACCCCACCTCAGCAAGAATCCGCAAACAGGAACAGAATAATTCATGAATTGATGTTTATTCCTCGGCAATGTGACGAATTAGTGTTTGAGACACAAGAGAAGACTGAAAAGCAATGCAAAGGTACAGAAAGAGGAAAACGATACGCAGCTTACGACATGGACTAAGCGAATCTGTTCTGCAGGAATCGAACTATTATAACGAGATAAAAAAAATACTCGTCATCATAGTCCTCACGGAGATTTGCACAAACGAAGTAACTAATTTAAACAAGGAATCACACTCTCTTCAGGAATAACATTATACTTATAAGTTATAATGAAAAACAGACTTGCATGCATTAACCTAGAGTCTGAGACAGATATTGAAATGTGATCATATATGTGAATTAAGAGTATCCAAAAGACAGATACAGACTTGTTCAAAGAACGAAAATAAAAAGAAACAGACCAACAACTGTGCAGCAAGTGGACCAAGTGTACAAATAAGACGAGGGCTGACTGTAAATATAAAATGAAAATAACTGAACTCGTGTCACACCGGCCAGAATAAGACGCCATCACTGTCTTATTCAGAAAGAACCCCAAGATTCAAATACTATATATTAGGTTAATAACCGGATAACAACAAGCCAAGACATTTGACTTTATTCGGGGGTTGGGGAGCTTAACCCACAGGACCTCAGCGAGAAGAGAATCCGCAAACTGGGACAGAATAATTCATGAGCTGATGTTTATTCCTTGGCATTGCGACGAATTAGTGTTTGAGACACAAGAGAAGACTGGAAAGCAATGGAAAGGCACAGAAAGAGGAGCACCATACGCAGCCTAGGACATGGACTAGGCGAACCTATTCCTGCAGGAGCCGAACTATCATATCACAATAACGAGATAAAGGAAATAGCAGAGATGTATTCGCACTTTCCTCTCAATTTCTCATGGTGCCGCGGACGTACGGAGAGAGAGATGCCGGATTCGGGGGCGCAGAAACCCGAAGCCTCAAGAAACGATTCTTGATTGCTCCTCTAAAGGAAATAATAGTAATACTGTACTAGTAGAGAAGTAAAGGCATGGGCATGCAAGGCAAGGGGATGGTGATCGCTAGGACCGGCCGGATCAGTTGATGAATGGACAAGTCCGGTGAAGGGCGAAAGAATGGAGTGGGCAAGGCAAGAAGAGAGGTACCGGATGGCGCAGCAATAATGGATGGGGCGGCGGGGCGGGGTTAATACCTGCATGGGTGGGCGGGCCGGCCGGATAGGAGAGTAGGCGGCGGGCGGCGGCCGAAGCGAGAGTAGACGGCGGCAGAGCAGAGCACGAGCGGGAGGCGCGCGGGCAGAGGAGAGGTGGAGCCCCGCAGTGGCGCTTGGCCGGCCTTTAATGGCGGGGAGGCGGTCGGCTACGGTAGGGTGTGGAGTGGGGGTCGTGCCGCGCTTTGGCTTGGGACTTGGGAGGGGAGACTCAAATCAAATCGCACTCCGCCTTTCTCTCTCCTTCCGCTGTCGGCTCCGCGTCGGGCTTTCCCGTCCCTCCCGTTTTCCCACCTGGCCGGGCCCACGGCCCAGGGTTGGATAACTGGATTGGACCGGCAGCCGTTCCGTTCTCTTCACTCATCTATATATATAAAAAAAAACAGTTTATTCTCTTCACGTGCACGGCAGCGTGGCGGCCGGCTGTCATCCATCCATCGACCGAGATCTCGGTGAGCAGGACGTACGTACGTGGTTTGGTGCATGCGCGATCTTTTTCCTTGGATTTATCCATCCATCGTGGCTGCAACGGCTGTAGCTAGGGCTTTCTAGCGCGGAGCACCTTGGACGGATTAGCCGCGCCCCGGGCCCACCCCGTCCGTCGCCGACGTGAAAGGATCCGTTTGTTTGGACTCTGCTAGCTACTGAGTACTAGTGGCGGCAAACCCAAACGTGGTCGATCATCATCAGCGGCAGGAAAGATGAACACGCGTGCCGGTCGCTGCATCCTGCTTCCTCTTCTCCACTGCAAGTCTGCAACCGTAGCACTACCACGACCACCCCGCTGCGGATGTGAACATGTGATCACGTATGCATGTTGAGCCAGCTTTCGGTTGCGGCTCACGTTTTTTTTTTACTCCCCTACTTCTTTTCCGAGATATAGTACGTAGCGTCGCAGGGAGATGATATGGCCTCGCTCATCGCTGCAATTTTAATAGGAGATTCCGAGATTCCAATAACGGACTACATACATAACTAAATGAATGAATTTATACTTTCAAATATGTAAATATACATCCGTATATAGTTTCTATTAAAATTTCTAAAAAAACTTATATTTAGAGATTTGTCAGTCATGTCCGGATGGGATCACCTGTGAGGACTGATAATTTTCTTTTCTACATCTACAAGACATATCAGTGGTTCTACGAAAGGAAAATGGCAGATCAATCCTCATCGGGTCAGTCTGGTCCTACTATCTACTATTACCGATCCTCACTTATAAAAGCACGTGTTTGGTGAATCCAAATAATCTGAGCCATTCAACCACGTATATCCAACACCTCACATTGCACTAATGATAGACTCTCTTCTTTCTGGTTCTTTCCGGTTTATAGGGCTCAAAACTGAAATCTCATCAAGTAAGGCAGATAATGAGCAAAAGGATGTATCTCATACTACTTTACAAACCTACCCAAATTAAACTCATGCAGTGTATGCATGCTTGACCACTACTTCCCCTGTTTTTAAATATAAGTCTTTTTAGAGATTTCAATATAAACCACGTACGAATGTATCTAGACATATTTTAGAGTGTAGATTCACTCATTTTGCTCCGTATGTAGCCCATAGTGGAATCTTAAAAAGACTTATTTTTAGGAGCGGAGAGAGTAGATGAGTACGAACATTACATGCATTGTCCATTTCCTTTTTATTTCTTGCATTAAAAGGTTTAATGCGGCTAACAATTTCAATAGGAGATGAAGATGAGCCTTTTAAATGAGAAAAAAAAAACAAAATTGAGATAAGCCCTCTAAACAGGAAGGGAGGGAGTATCTATCACATCAATAGTAATTTAAAAACATGCTAATTACATTAGTTTTAATCTGAAAATGACATCAATTACATTAAACATAATTCATCTTGTAATCAACGCTAATTGCGGCTAATCTAGGAAACAATATTACAATCAAATGAGCGCTGACTATTGAATGACTACAAAATTGAGTACTACTCGCAGGTATCAGACCAAGCAGATGGGGAATACCCATTCCTCCCAGAATCAAATATTTTATGTTAACTGGATACTAAAAAGGCAAGGCATTTGACTTCTCAGAGGTTGAGTGGCTAACCAGCGATTCTTTTTATATGTAAAAAAACGCCGCAAAGACAAATACTAATCCGCAGCGGGGTTTCGTTCATTCGCCAGTCTTGGCATTGCAGTGAAGTTCAGTGGCTTGAAACACCGATAGAAGACTGCAAAGCAACAACAACTACAGCCTAGTACAGTCCTAGTAGCACAAAAGACAACGAAACTAACACGGCTGGGGCATGCAATGTGATACAGACTGGTAGTGGTAAGCGAATATATTCCTCCAAGAATCGAACAAAACGAGGTTAATTAAAGAAACATGGGACGACTGTACTGTAATTTGTTGTCGTCCGGCGAGATACTGTAGCTGGATCCCAGAAAGCAAATTATATATGAGACCTTATTTAAATTGAGAAAAGAAGTAGCGGTGAATAGTGATTTCTCCCAGAGCCCACGCCGCAACGCAGTGGACGCACCGCGAAATCCTATGGGATATGGATAGACAGATGAGTTCGTAGAAACACGTACGGACCAAAAAGACAAGGAGCAAACGACGACGCGGCCAGAACCCGCGACCAAACATGGCGGCGATGGAGTACGTACCTGCGATGGGAGGCAATCAAGGCGCGAGAGAGATGGGCGTCCAAGGCGGTGGTCGCCCGTGATGAGTCCGTGAGGAGGAAAGAAAGGGGAGGACGGCTTTTAATGGCTGCCGGCGGCGGCGGCGGCGCTCGGGGGACGGGGGCACGCACGAAACCAAACTTTTGCTCCTCTCCTCCTGTGTGTTTTTCTCGCTCGGTGGACCGCCCGCTCCGCTCCGCGCTGGGTTTGTAGCTGGCCCTTCTCCAGCTGCCTGGAGGGGCCCAGCTGGGTCTCGTTACGTTGCTTGCTTGGCTTCGCTCGCTCGCTTCCCCGTTCCTTTCCATTCACGCACGCGCAGAAAATGTTGACGTTCCGATCCGACGGCTGCCCTGTCACCCGGTGATCCGGATCCGACGTCTGGCTGCCTTTCTTCTTCCCCAGAAAGGTCATCGATGGCTACACGAACGGGATTGCTTCGGATAACATTTTCTTTTCTTTTTTTAGCTGGCTAGGGCGGCGGCTGCTGTCTGGCCTAGCGCCCTAGCCGCCTAGGCCAGTAGAGCCAGAGCACTCTGGCCGGATTAGCGACGGTGTCGGCCCACACGCGGCTGCCGCTTTAGGATGATGGTCGTCATTAGTGCCCAACAAAATCATGATTACCGCACCGCAGTAGGAGCAACGGGCGGATGAAATGGAATGGCTTCCCTACCACAAAGACGTGGGCAGGCCACTCGCACCGGTCCATGGACATGTGCCACAACGGCTCCTCCTTCTCCCCGGCTACACAGAACCAGTGATAACGAATTAACGATCAACTCCCCTCCCTGACTTACATTTGCCCATTGCTCACGGTTTTTTTCGTTCGGAAAGCCGAAGGTCATATGTTAGATAAAATAAGCCTTTATAAGGACTTCCTTATGAGAATGAAAAGTTACAAGCAAGTCCTTAAAAAACGGAAAACAGAGCCATCCTCATCTCATGGTCTATATGGAATGAGAGAAACACATGTGTTTTCCGCAACGAGGGAGCGCCATCGTCAATCTTACTAGACAATAATAAAAAAGGAGGCCTTGCTTTGGGTGGCCGCGGGAGCAAAGAAACTAGGGACGATCATGCCAGAAGAGTATTTCCTTTGTTGTAATAAGGGGTGTTTCTGTAAACCAACCTAACTATTTTTCTCACTTAATCAATATACGAGACAAACATTTTACCTTCTTTAAAAACACATTAATATGTGCAAGAAAATCATAGACTAGCGTTGTCGGTGTCAAAACCGGCGGATCTCGGGTAGGGGGTCCCGAACTGTGCGTCTAGGCCGGATGATAATAGGAGACAAGGGACACAATGTTTTACCCAGGTTCGGGCCCTCTTGATGGAGGTAAAACCCTACGTCCTGCTTGATTAATATTGATGATATGGGTAGTACAAGAGTAGATCTACCACGAGATCAAGGAGGCTAAACCCTAGAAGCTAGCCTATGGTATGATTGTTGTATGATGAAGTTGTCCTACGGACTAAAACCCTCCGGTTTATATAGACACCGGAGAGGGTTAGGGTTACACAAAGTCGGTTACAATGGTAGGAGATCTTGAATATCCGCATCGCCAAGCTTGCCTTCCACACCAACGAAAGTCCCATCCGGACACGGGACGGAGTCTTCAATCTTGTATCTTCATAGTCCTGGAGTTCGGCTGAAGGTACCCGAACACCCCCTAATCCAGGACTCCCTCAAGCGTACTTAAATATCTATATACCGTTGCAACACAATGACAATCATATACTCCAACACAATGACAAAGTGCCCCCCCTTGTCCAATTCGAACTAGAGGGAGAGGGGGCGCGCGGCCTGCCCTGACAGCCCCTCCTCTCTTCCACTAAGGCCAATCATGCCCCATTAAACCCCCGGGGGGTTTCCGGTAACCCCTGGTACTCCGGTAAAATCCCGATTTCACCCGGAACACTTCCGATATCCAAATATAGGCTTCCAATATATAAATCTTTATGTCTCGACCATTCGAGACTCCTCGTCATGTCCGTTATCACATCCGGTACTCCGAACTACCTTCGGTACATCAAAACATATAAACTCATAAAACCGATCGTCACAGAACTTTAAGCGTGCGGACCCTACGGGTTCGAGAACTATGTAGACATGACCGAGCCACGTTTCCGGTCAATAACCAATAGCGGAACCTGGATGCTCATATTGGCTCCTACATATTATACGAAGATCTTTATCGGTCAAGCCGCACAACACTATACGTTGCTCTCTTTGTCATCGGTATGTTACTTGCCCGAGATTCGATCGTCGGTATCCAATACCTAGTTCAATCTCGTTACCGGCAAGTCTCTTTACTCGTTCCGTAATACATCATCCCGTAACTAACTCATTAGTTATCATGCTTGCAAGGCTTATAGTGATGTGTATTATCGAGAGAGCCCAGAGATACCTCTCCGACAATCGGAGTGACAAATCCTAATCTTGATCTATGCCAACTCAACAAGTACCATCGGAAATACTTGTAGAGCACCTTTATGATCACCCAGTTACGTTGTGATGTTTGGTAGCACACAAAGTGTTCCTCCGGTATTTGGGAGTTGCATAATCTCATAGTCATAAGAACATGTATAAGTCATGAAGAAAGCAATAACATTAAACAAACGATCAAGTGCTAAGGTAACGAAATGGGTCAAGTAAATCACATCATTCTCCTAATGATGTGATCTCATTGATCAAATAACAACTCATGTCTATGGTTAGGAAACTTAACCATCTTTGATGAATGAGCTAGTCAAGTAGAGGAACACTAGTGACACTATGTTTGTCTATGTATTCACACATGTATTATGTTTCTGGTTAATACAATTCTAGCATGAATAATAAAACATTTATCATGAAATAAGGAAATAAATAATAACTTTATTATTGCCTCTAGGGCATATTTCCTTCAGTCTCCCACTTGCACTAGAGTCAATAATCTAGATTACACAGTAATGATTTTAACACCCATGGAGCCTTGGTGCTGATCATGTTTTGCTCGTGGAAGAGGCTTAGTCAAGGGTCTGCAACATTCAGATCCGTATGTATCTTGCAAATCTCTATGTCTCCCACCTGGACTTGATCCTGGATGGAGTTGAAGCGTCTCTTGATGTGCTTGGTTCTCTTGTGAAATCTGAATTCCTTTGCCAAGGCAATTGCACCATTATTGTCACAAAAAATTTCATTGGACCCGATGTACTAGGTATGACACCTAGATAGGATATGAACTCCTTCATCCAGACTCCTTCATTCGTTGCTTCCGAAGAAGCAATGTACTCCGCTTCACATGTAGATCCCGCCACGCCGCTCTGTTTAGAACTGCTCCAACCGACAGCTCCACCGTTTAATATAAACACATATCCGGTTTGCGATGCAGAATCGTCCGGATCAGTGTCAAAACTTGCATCAACGTAACCATTTATGATGAGCTCTTTGTCACCTCCATAAACAAGAAACATATCCTTGGTCCTTTTCAGGTACTTCAGGATGTTCTTGACCGCTATCCAGTGATCCACTCCTGGATTACTTTGGTACCTCCCTGCTAAGCTAATAGCAAGGCACACATCAGGTCTGGTACACAGCATTGCATACATGATAGAGCCTATGGCTGAGGCATAGGGAACACTTTTCATTTTCTCTCTATCTTCTGCAGTGGTCGGACATTGAGTCTTACTCAACTTCACACCTTGTAACACAGGCAAGAACCCTTTCTTAGCTTGATCCATTTTGAACTTCTTCAAAACTTTATCAAGGTATGTGCTTTGTGAAAGTCCAATTAAGCGTCTTGATCTATGCTACCTCTTGAGCACTGCGTTGGTTTTCCCTTGAAGAGGAAAGGGTGATGCAGCAAAGTAGCGTAAGTATTTCCCTCAGTTTTGAGAACCAAGGTATCAATCCAGTAGGAGGCTACGCGCGAGTCCCTCGCACCTGCACAAAACAATTAAATCCTCGCAACCAACGCGATAAGGGGTTGTCAATCCCTACACGGCCACTTACGAGAGTGAGATCTGATAGATATGATAAGATAATATTTTTGGTACTTTATGATAAAGATGCAAAGTAAAATAAAAGGCAAGTAAAAATCAAAGGAAATAACTATGCATTGGAAGATTAATATGATGAAGATAGACCCGGGGGCCATAGGTTTCACTAGTGGCTTCTCTCAAGAGCATAAGTATTTTACGGTGGGTGAACGAATTACTCTTGAGCAATTGACAGAATTGAGCATAGTTATGAGAATATCTAGGTACGATCATGCATATAGGCATCACTTCCGAGACAAGTAGATCGACTCCTGCCTGCATCTACTACTATTACTCCACTCATCGACCGCTATCCAGCATGCATCTAGAGTATTAAGTTCATGAAAACAGAGTAACGCCTTAAGCAAGATGACATGATGTAGAGGGATAAACTCATGCAATATGATGAAAACCCCATCTTTTTATCCTCGATGGCAACAATACAATACATGCCTTGCTGCCCCTACTGTCACTAGGAAAGGACACCGCAAGATTGAACCCAAAGCTAAGCACTTCTCCCATTGCAAGAAAGATCAATCTAGTAGGCCAAACCAAACTGATAATTCGAAGAGACTTGCAAAGATAACCAATCATACATAAAAGAATTCAAAGAAGATTTAAATATTGTTCATAGATAGACTTGATCATAAACCCACAATTCATCGGTCTCAACAAACACACCGCAAAAATAAGGTTACATCGAATAGATCTCCACAAGAGAGGGGGAGAACATTGTATTGAGATCCAAAAAGAGAGAAGAAGCCATCTAGCTAATAACTATGGACCCTTAGGTCTGAGGTAAACTACTCACACTTCATCGGAGGGGCTATGGTGATGATGTAGAAGCCCTCCGTGATGGATACCCCCTCCGGCGGAGCTCCGGAACAGGCCCCAAGATGGGATCTCGTGGATACAGTAAGTTACGGTGGTGGAATTAGGGTTTTGGCTTCGTCTCTGATCGTTTGGGGGTACGTAGGTATATATAGGAGGAAGGAGTACGTTGGTGGAGCAACAGGGGGCCCACGAGGGCGAAGGAGGGCGCGCCTGGGGGGGGGGGTAGGCGCGCCCCCTACCTCGTGGCCTCCTCCTTTGTTTCTTGACGTAGGGTCCAAGTCTCCTGGATCATGTTCGGTGAGAAAATCACGTTCCCGAAGGTTTCATTCCGTTTGGACTCTGTTTGATATTCCTTTTCTTCGAAACCCTAAAATAGGCAAAAAACAGCAATTCTGGGCTGGGCCTCTGGTTAATAGGTTAGTCCCAAAAATAATATAAAAGTGGATAATAAAGCCCAATAATGTCCAAAACAGTAGATAATATAGCATGGAGCCATAAAAAATTATAGATATGTTGGAGACGTATCAGGACTCAACATTACTCATAAAGAACTCACATACTTATTGCAAAAATCTACAAGTCATCAAAAGCCAAGCACTACGTGCATGCTCCTAGGGGGATAGATTGGTAGGAAAAGACCATCGCTCATCCCCGACCCCCACTCATAAGGAGGACAATCAAAGAACACCTCATGTTTCAAATTTGTTACATAACGTTTACCATACGTGCATGTTACGGGACTTGCAAACTTCAACACAAGTATTTCTCAAGTTCACAACTACTCAACTAGCACAACTTTAATATCACTACCTCCATATCTCAAAACAATCATCAAGCATCAAACTTCTCTTAGTTTTCAAAACACTCATAAGAAAGTTTTTACTAATCTTGAATACCTAGCATATTAGTATTATTTAAGCAAATTACCATGCTATTTAAGACTCTAAAAATAATCTAAGTGAATCATGAGAGATCAATAGTTTCTATAAAATAAATCCACCACCGTGCTCTAAAGGATATAAGTGAAGTACTAGAGCAAAACTATATAACTCAATGGATATAAGTGAAGCACATAGAGTATTCTAATAATTTCCGAATCATGTGTGTATCTCTCAAAAGGTGTGTACAGCAAAGATGATTGTGGTAAACTAAAATGTAAAGACTCAAATCATACAAGACGCTCCAAGCAAAACACATATCATGTGGTGAATAAAAATATAGCTCCAAGTAAAGTTACCGATGGAAGTAGACGAAAGAGGGGATGCCTTCCGGGGCATCCCCAAGCTTTGGCTTTTTGGTGTCCTTAGATTATATTGGGGGTGCCATGGGCATCCCCAAGCTTAGGCTATTGCCACTCCTTGTTCCATAATCCATCAAATCCTTAACCAAAACTTGAAAACTTCATAACACAAAACTTAAAGTAGAAAATCTCGTGAGCTCCGTTAGCGAAAGAAAACAAAAGACCACTTCAAGGTACTGTAATGAACTCATTCTTTATTTATATTGGTGTTAAACCTAATGTATTCCAACATATCTATGGTTTAGAAACTATTTTACTAGCCATAGATTCATCAAAATAAGCAAACAACACACGAAAAATAGAATATGTCAAAAACAGAACAGTATGTGGTAATATGTAGCTAGCACAAGATCTGGAACCCCAAAAATTCTAAAATAAGTTGCTTGCCGTGATGAATTTATCTATTAATAATCTGCAAAAAGAATTAACTAAATATCACTTTCCAAATAAAAATGGCAGCAGTTCTCGTGAGCGCTAATTTTTTTGTTTTTTACAGCAAGATTAACAAGACTTTCCCCAAGTCTTCCCAACGGTTCTACTTGGCACAAACACTAATTAAACAAAAAAACACAAACAAAACAGAGTCTAGATAATTTATTTATTACTAAACAGGAGCAAAAAGCAAGGAATAAAAATAAAATTGGGTTGCCTCCCAACAAGCGCTGTCGTTTAACGCCCCTAGCTAGGCATAAAAAGCAAGGATAGATCTAGGTATTGCCATCTTTGGTAGGCAATCCATAAGTGGCTCTCATAATAGATTCATAAGGTAATTTAGTTTTCTTCCTAGGAAAGTGTTCCATCCCTTTCCTTAACGGAAATTGGAATCTAATATTTCCTTCCTTCATATCAATAAATTGCACCAATCGTTCTAAGGAAAGGTCTACCAAGAATAATAGGACATGAAGGATTGCAATCTATGTCAAGAACAATAAAATCTATGGGCACATAGTTCCTATTTGCAACAATAAGAACATCATTAATTCTTCCCATAGGTTTCTTAATAGTGGAATCCACAAGGTGCAAGTTTAAAGAGCAATCATCAAAATCACGGAAACCTAACAAATCACACAAAGTCTTTGGAATCGTGGAAAAACTAGCACCCAAATCACACAAAGCATAGCATTCATGATCTTTAATTTTAATTTTAATAGTTGGTTCCCACTCATCATAAAGTTTTCTAGGGATAGAAACTTCCAACTCAAGTTTTTCTTCATAATATTGCATCAAAGCATCAACGATATGTTTGGTAAAAGCTTTATTTTGACTATAAGTATGGGGAGAATTTAGCACATATTGCAACAAGGAAATACAATCTATCAAAGAGCAGCTATCATAATTAAATTCCTTGAAATCCAAAATAGTAGGTTCATTAACATCTAGAGTTTTGATCTCTTCAATCCCACTTTTATAAATTTAGCACCAAGATCTAAAAACTCTGAATTTTTGGAACGCCTTCTAGGTAAAGGTGGATCATATTCAGTCCCATCTTTATCAAGATTCATATTGCAAAACAAAGATTTAATAGGGGACACATCAATAACTTTTAGATCTTCATCTTTATTATCATGAAAATTAGAAGAACACGCTCTTATAAAGGAATCTTTCTTAGCACGCATCCTAGCGGTTCTTTATTTGCACTCATCAATGGAAATTCTCATGGCTTTGAGAGACTCATTGATATCATGCTTAGGAGGAATAGATCTAAGTTTTAAAGAATCAACATCAAGAGAAATTCTATCAACGTTCCTAGCCAATTCATCAACTTTAAGCAATTTCTCTTCAAGCAAAGCATTGAAATTCTTTTGTGAATTCATAAATTCCTTAACACTAGTCTCAAATTAAGAGGGCATCTTATTAAAATTTCCA
Source organism: Triticum urartu (assembly GCF_003073215.2). Lineage (NCBI taxonomy): Eukaryota > Viridiplantae > Streptophyta > Magnoliopsida > Poales > Poaceae > Triticum > Triticum urartu. Next base: position 536,161,128 of record NC_053026.1, on the reverse strand, counting down.
TAAGAATTGTTGTAGGAATTACCATAATTATTAGAGGAATTACTAGGATAAAGCCTAGGATTAAAGTTTCCTCTATACGCGTTGTTACCAAAATTATTCCTACCAACAAAATTCACATCCATAGATTCATTATTATTCTCAATCAAAGTAGACAAAGGCATATCATTAGGATCAGAAGAAACACTCTTAGTAGCAAATAATTTCATAAGTTCATCCAAGTTTCCACTCAAAACATTAATTTCTTCTATCGCATGCACTTTTTTATTAGTAGACCTTTCAGTGTGCCATTGAGAATAATTAACCATAATATTATCTAGGGGTTTAGTAGCTTCTCCTAAAGTGATTTCCATAAAAGTGCCTCCTGCAGCCGAATCTAAAAGATTTCTAGAAGCAAAATTCAATCTGGCATAAAATTTTTGTATAATCATCCACAGACTCAAACCATGTGTTGGGCAATTACGTATCATTAATTTCATCCTCTCCCAAGCTTGTGCAACATGTTTATGATCAAGTTGCTTAAAATTCATAATATCATTTCTAAGAGAGATGATCTTAGCGGGAGGAAAATACTTAGAGATAAAAGCATCTTTGCACTTATTCCAAGAATCAACACTATTTTTTAGGCATAGACGAAATACAAGCTTTAGCATGATCTCTAAGCGAAAAAGGAAATAGCTTCAATTTAACAATATCATTGTCCACATCTTTCTTCTTTTGCATATCACACAAATCAACGAAGCTATTTAGATGGGTAGCGGCATCTTCACTAGGAAGGCCGGAAAATGGATCCTTCATGACAAGATTTAGTAAGGCAGCATTAATTTCACAAGATTCAGCATCGGTAAGAGGATCAATCGGAGTGCTAATAAAATCATTGTTGTTGGTATTGGTAAAGTGACACAATTTAGTGTTATCTTGAGCCATCGTGACAAGCAAGCAATCCAACACACAAGCAAACGAGGAACGGGCAGAAAAGAGGCAAATAGAGAAAGAGAGAGAGGATAGAGAGAGAGAGGGCGAATAAAATGGCAAGGGTGAAGTGGGAAGAGGAAAATGAGAGGCAAATGGCAAATAATGTAATACGGGAGATAAGGGTTTGTGATGGGTACTTGGTATGTTGACTTTTGCGTAGACCTCCCCGGCAACGGCGCCAGAAATCCTTCTTGCTACCTCTTGAGCACTGTGTTAGTTTTCCCTTGAAGAGAAAAGGGTGATGCAGCAAAGCAGCGTAAGTATTTCCCTCAGTTTTTGAGAACCAAGGTATCAATCCAGTAGGAGGCTACGCGCGAGTCCCTCGCACCTACACAAAACAAATAAATCCTCGGAACCAACGCGATAAGGGGTTGTCAATCCCTACACGGTCACTTACGAGAGTGAGATCTGATAGATATGATAAGATAATATTTTTGGTATTTTTATGATAAAGATGCAAAGTAAAATAAAAGGCAATGAAAATAACTAAGTGTTGGAAGATTAATATGATGAAAGATAGACCCGGGGGGCACAGGTTTCACTAGTGGCTTCTCTCAAGAGCATAAGTATTTTACGGTGGGTGAACAAATTACTGTTGAGCAATTGACAGAATTGAGCATAGTTATGAGAATATCTAGGTATGATCATGTATATAGGCATCACGTCCGAGACAAGTAGACCAACTCCTGCCTGCATCTACTACTATTACTCCACACATCGACCGCTATCTAGCATGCATCTAGAGTATTAAGTTCATAAGAACAGAGTAATGCTTTAAGCAAGATGACATGATGTAGAGGGATAAATTCATGCAATATGATAAAACCCCCATCTTGTTATCCTCGATGGCAACAGTACAATACGTGCCTTGTTGCCCCTACTGTCACTGGGAAAGGACACCGCAAGATTTAACCCAAAGCTAAGCACTTCTCCCATTGCAAGAAAGATCAATCTAGTAGGCCAAACCAAAATGATAAATTAAAGAGACTTGCAAAGATAACCAATCATAAATAAAAGAATTTAGAGAAGATTCAAATATTGTTCATAGATAAACTTGATCATAAACCCACAATTCATCGGTCTCAACAAACACACCGCAAAAGAAGATTACATCGAATAGATCTCCACGAGAGAGGGGGAGAACTTTGTATTGAGATCCAAAAAGAGAGAAGAAGCCATCTAGCTAATAACTATGGACCCGAAGGTCTGAGGTAAACTACTCACACATCATCGGAGAGGCTATGCTGTTGATGTAGAAGCCATCCGTGATCGATGCCTCCTCCGGCGGAGCTCCGGAACAGGCCCCAAGATGGGATCTCATGGATACAGAAAGTTACGGCGGTGGAATTAGGGTTTTGGCTCCGTCTCTGATCCTTTGGGGGTACGTAGGTATATATAGGAGGAAGGAGTACGTCGGTGGAGCAATAGGGGCCCCACGAGGGTGGAGGGCGCGCCTTGGGGGGGGGGGTAGGCGCGCCCCCCTACCTCGTGGCTTCCCTGTTGGTTGCTTGACGTAGGGTCCAAGTCTCCTGGATCATGTTCGTTCCGAAAATCACATTCCCGAAGGTTTCATTCCGTTTGGACTCCATTTGATATTCTTTTTCTGCGGAACTCTAAAATAGGCAAAAAACAACAATTCTGGGCTGGGCCTCCGGTTAATACGTTAGTCCCAAAAATAATATAAAAGTGAATAATAAAGCCCAATGATGTCCAAAACAGAAGATAATATAGCATGGAGCAATCAAAAATTATAGATACGTTGGAGACGTATCAATCTATCTCTATAGATCTTGATGCCCAATACATAAGCAGCTTCACCGAGGTCTTTCATTGAAAAACTCTTATTAAATTATCCTTTTATGCTATCCAGAAATTCTATATCATTTCTAATCAGCAATATGTCATCCACATATAATATTGGAAATGCTACAGAGCTCCCACTCACTTTCTGTAAATACAGGCTTCTCCAAAAGTCTGTATAAAACCATATGCTTTGATCACACTATCAAAACGTTTATTCCAACTCCGAGATGCTTGCACCAGTCCATAAATGGACCGCTGGAGCTTGCACACTTTGTTAGCTCCCTTTGGATCGATAAAACCTTCAGGTTGCATCATATACAACTCTTCTTCCAGAAATCCATTCAAGAATGCAGTCTTTACATCCATTTGCCAAATTTCATAATTATAAAACACGACAATTGCTAACATGATTTGGATGGACTTAAGCATCGCTACGGGTGAGAAGGTCTCATCGTAGTCAACTCCTTGAACTTGTCGAAAACCTTTTGCAACAAGTCGAGCTTTGTAGACAGTAACATTACCGTCAGCGTCTGTCTTCTTCTTGAAGATCCATTTATTCTCGATGGCTTGCCAGTCATCGGACAAGTCAAACAAAGTCCACACTTTGTTCTCATACATGGATCCCACCTCAGATTTCATGGCCTCAAGCCATTTTGCGGAATCTGGGCTCATCATCGCTTCTTCATAGTTCGTAGGTTCATCATGGTCAAGTAACATGACCTCCAGAACTGGATTACCGTACCATTCTAGTGCGGATCTTTCTCTAGTTAACCTACGAGGTTCGGTAGTAACTTGATCTGAAGTTTCATGATCATCATCATTAGCTTCCTCACTAATTGGTGTAGATGTCATAAGAACCGGTTTCTGTGATGAACTACTTTCCAATAAGGGAGCAGGTACAGTTACCTCATCAAGTTCTACTTTCCTCCCACTCACTTCTTTCGAGAGAAACTCCTTCTCTAGAAAGGATCCATTCTTAGCAATGAATATCTCGCCTTCGGATCTGTGATAGAAGGTGTACCCAATAGTTTCCTTTGGATATCCTATGAAGACACATTTCTTCGATTTGGGTTCGAACTTATCAGGTTGAAGATTTTTCACATAAGCATCGCAGCCCCAAACTTTAAGAAACGACAACTTTGGTTTCTTGCCAAACCATAGTTCATAAGGAGTCATCTCAACGGATTTTGATGGTGCCCTATTTAACGTGAATGCAGCCGTCTCTAAAGCATAACCCCAAAACGATACCGGTAAATCAGTAAGAGACATCATAGATCACACCATATCTAGTAAAGTATGATTACGACGTTTGGACACACCATTACGTTGTGGTGTTCCAGGTGGCGTGAGTTGCGAAACTATTCCGCATTGTTTCAAATGTAGGCCAAACTCGTAACACAAATATTCTCCTCCACGATCAGATCACAAAAATTTTATTTTCTTGTTACAATGATTTTCCACTTCACTATGAAATTCTTTGAACTTTTCAAATGTTTCAGACTTATGTTTCATTAAGTAGATATACCCATATCTCCTTAAATCAACTGTGAAGGTGAGAAAATAATGATACCCGCCGCGAGCCTCAATATTCATTGGACCACATACATCAGTATGTATGATTTCCAACAAATCTGTTGCTCGCTCCATAGTTCTGGAGAACGGCGTTTTAGTCATCTTGCCCATAAGGCATGGTTTGCAAGTACCAAGTGATTCATAATCAAGTGATTTCAAAAGTCCATCAGTATGGAGTTTCTTCATGCGCTTTATACCAATATGACCCAAACGGCAGTGCCACAAAAAAGTTGCACTATCATTATCAGCTCTGCATCTTTTGGCTTCAATATTATGAATATGTGTATCACTACTATCGAGATTCAATAAGAATAGACCACTCTTTAAGGGTGCATGACCATAAAAGATATTACTCATATAAATAGAACAACCATTATTCTCGGATTTAAATGAATAACCATCTCGCATCAAACAAGATCCAGATATAATGTTCATGCTTAATGCTGGCTCCAAATAACAATTATTTAGGTCTAAAACTAATCCCGAAGGTAGATGTAGAGGTAGCATGCCAATGGCGATCACATCAACTTTGGAACCATTTCCCACGCGCATCGTCACCTCGTCCTTATCCAGTCTTCGCTTAATCCATAGTCCCTGTTTCGAGTTATAAATATTAGCAACAGAACCAGTATCAAATACCCGGTTGCTACTGCGAGATCTGGTGAGGTACACATCAATAACATGTATATCACATATACCTTTGTTCACCTTGCCATCCTTCTTATCCGCCAAATACTTGGGGCAGTTCCGCTTCCAGTGACTAGTCTGCTTGCAGTAGAAGCACTCAGTCTCAGGCTTAGGTCCAGACTTGGGTTCTTCTCTTGAGCAGCAACTTGCTTGATGTTCTTATTGAAGTTTCCCTTCTTCTTCCCTTTGCCTTTTTTCTTGAAACTGGTGGTCTTATTGACCATCAACACTTGATGCTCCTTCTTGATTTCTACCTCCGCAGCCTTTAGCATCGCGAAGAGCTCGGGAATAGTCTTATTCATCCCTTGCATATTATAGTTCATCACGAAGCTTTTGTAGCTTGGTGGCAGTGATTGAAGAACTCTATCAATGACAATATCAACAGGAAGATTAACTCCCAGTTGAGTCAAGTGATTATGATACCCAGACATTTTGAGTATATGCTCACTGACAGAACTATTCTCCTCCATCTTGCAGCTATAGAACTTATTGGAGACTTCATATCTCTCAATCTAGGCATTTGCTTGAAATATTAACTTCAACTCCTGGAACATCTCATATGCTCCATGACGTTCAAAACGTCGTTGAAGTCCCGGTTCTAAGCCGTAAAGCATGGCACACTGAACTATTGAGTAGTCATTAGCTTTACTCTGCCAAACGTTCTTAACGTTGTCAGGATCATCTACAGCAGGCCTGCCACCCAGCGGTGCTTCCAGGACGTAATTCTTCTGTGCAGCAATGAGGATAATCCTCAAGTTACGGACCCAGTCCGTGTAATTGCTACCATCATCTTTCAACTTTGCTTTCTCAAGGAACGCAATAAAATTCAACGGAACAACAACACGGGCCATCTATCTACAACAACATAGATAAGCAAAATACTATCAGGTACTAAGTTCATGATAAATTTAAGTTCATTTAATCATATTACTTAAGAACTCCCACTTAGATAGACATCCCTCTAATCATCTAAGTGATCACGTGATCCATATCAACTAAACCGTGACCGATCATCACGTGAAATGGAGTAGTTTTGAATGGTGAACATTACTATGTTGATCATATCTACTATGTGATTCACGCTCGACCTTTCGGTCTCAGTGTTCCGAGGCCATATCTGCATATGCTAGGCTCGTGAAGTTTAACCTGAGTATTCTGCGTGTGCAAAACTGGCTTGCACCCGTTGTAGATGGACGTAGAGCTTATCACACCCGATCATCATGTGGTGTCTCGGCACGACGAACTTTGGCAACTGTGCATACTCAGGGAGAACACTTTTATCTTGATATTTAGTGAGAGATCATCTTATAATGCTACCATCAAACAAACCAGAATAAGATGCATAAAGGATAAACATCACATGCAATCAATATAAGTGATATGATATGGCCATCATCATCTTGTGCTTGTGATCTCCATCTCTGAAGCACCGTCATGATCACCATCGTCACCGGTGCGACACCTTGATCTCCATCGTAGCATCGTTGTCGTCTCGCCAACTATTTCTTCTACGACTATCGCTACCGCTTAGTGATAAAGTAAAGCAATTACAGGGCGATTGCATTGCATACAATAAAGCGACAACCATATGGCTCCTGCCAGTTGCCGATAACTTCGTTACAAAACATGATCATCTCATACAAATTATAGCATCATGTGTTGACCATATCACATCACAACATGCCCTGCAAAAACAAGCTAGACGTCATCTACTTTGTTGTTGCAAGTTTTACGTGGCTGCTACGGGCTGAGCAAGAACCGTTCTTACCTACGCATCAAAATCACAACGATAGTTCGTCAAGTTAGTGATGTTTTAACCTTCTCAAGGACTGGGTGTAGCCACACTCAGTTCAACTAAAGTTGGAGAAACTGACACCCGCCAGCCACCTGTGTGCAAAGCACGTCGGTAGAACCAGTCTTGCGTAAGCGTACGCGTAATGTCGGTCCGGGCCGCTTCATCCAACAATACCGCCGAACCAAAATATGACATGCTGGTAAGCAGTATGACTTGTATCGCCCACAGCTCACTTGTGTTCTAATCGTGCATATAACATCAGCGCATAAAACCAGGCTCGGATGCCACTGTTGGGGAATGTAGTAATTTCAAAAAAATTCATACGCACACGCAAGATCATGGTGATGCATAGCAATGAAACAGGAGAGTGTCGTCCACGTACCCTCGTAGACCGTTAAGCGGAAGCGTTATAACAACGCGGTTGATGTAGTCGTACGTCTTCACTATCGACCAATCCTCAGCACCGAACGTACGGCACCTCCGCGTTCAGCACACGTTCAGCTCGGTGACTTCCCACGAACTCACGATCCAGTAGAGCTTGGGGAAGAGTTTCGTCAGCATGACGGCGTGGTGACGATATTGATGAAGCTATGATACGTCTCCAACGTATCTATAATTTTTGATTGCTCCATGCTATATTATCTACTACTTTGGACATTATTGGGCTTTATTATTCACTTTTATATTATTTTTGGGACTAACCTATTAACCGGAGGCCCAACCCAGAATTGTTGTTCTTTGCCTGTTTTAGGGTTTCGAAGAAAAGGAATATCAAACGGAGTCCAAACGGAATGAAACCTTCGGGAACGTGATTTTCCCATCGAATACAACTCAGGAGACTTAGACCCTACGTCAAGACATGTAACAGGAGGCCACGAGGTAGGGGGGCGCGCCTACCCCCCCAGCGCGCCCTCCACCCTCGTGGGCCCCCTGTTGCTCCACCGACGTACTTCTTCCTCCTATATATACCCACGTACCCCAAACGATCAGATACGGAGCCAAAACCCTAATTCCACCGCCGTAACTTTCTGTATCCACGAGATCCCATCTTGGGGCCTATTCCGGAGCTCCGCCGGAGGGGGCATCGATCACGGAGGGTTTCTACATCAACACCATAGCCTCTCCGATGAAGTGTGAGTAGTTTACCTCAGACCTACAGGTCCATAGTTTGTAGCTAGATGGCTTATTCTCTCTTTTTGGATCTCAATACAATGTTCTCCCCCTCTCTTGTGGAGATCTATTCGATGTAATCTTCTTTTTGCGGTGTGTTTGTTGAGACCGATGAATTGTGGGTTTATGATCAAGTCTATCTATGAATAATATTTGAATCTTCTCTGAATTATTTTATGTATGATTGTTTATCTTTGCAAGTCTCTTCGAATTATCAGTTTGGTTTGGCCTACTAGATTGATCTTTCTTGCAATGGGAGAAGTGCTTAGCTTTGGGTTCAATCGTGCGGTGTCCTTTCCCGGTGACAGTAAGGGCAGCAAGGCACATATTGTATTGTTGCCATCGAGGATAACAAGATGGGGTTTTCTTCGTATTGCATGAGTCTATCCCTCTACATCATGTCATCTTGCTTAAGGCATTACTCTGTTTTTAACTTAATACTCTAGATGCATGCTGGATAGCGGTCGATGAGTGGAGTAATACTAGTACATGCAGGCAGGAGTCGGTCTACTTGTCTCGGACGTGATGCCTATATACATGATCATACCTAGATATTCTCATAACTATGCTCAATTCTGTCAATTGCTCAACAGTAATTTGTTCACCCACCATAGAATACTTATGCTCTCGAGAGAAGCCACTAGTGAAACCTATGGCCCCCGGGTCTATCTTTATCATATCAATCTCCTACTATTTAGTTATTTACTTTCCTATTTACTTTGCCTTTATTTTACTTTGCATCTTTATCATAAAAATACCAAAAATATTATCTTATCACATCTATCAAATCCCAGTCTCGTAAGTGTCCCTATAGGGATTGACAACCCCTATTTGCATTGGTTGCGAGGATATAATTGTTTTGTGCAGGTACAAGGGACTCGCGCATAGCCTCCTACTGGATTGATCCCTTGGTTCTCAAAAACTGAGGGAAATACTTATGCTACTTTGCTGCATCATCCCTTCCTCTTCGGGGAAAACCAACGCAGTGCTAAAAGAGGTAGCAAGAAGGATTTCTAGCGCCGTTGCCGGGGAGGTCTACGCAAAAGTCAACATACCAAGTACCCATCACATACCCTTATCTCTCGCATTACATTATTTGCTATTTGCCTCTCGTTTTCCTCTCCCCCACTTCACCCTTGCCGTTTTATTTGCCCCCTCTCTCTCTATCCTCCCTCTATTTGCCTCTTTTTGCCCGCTTGCTTTTTGTTTGCTTGTGTGTTAGTTTGTTTGCTTGTCGTTATGGCTAGTTCTTTACCTTCTGCCTCTATGTCTGAAATTGGGGATACTATTATCGATAATAATTTTGATGCTCCTACTAAAGAACCCACTATCTCACATATAAAAAGATTCCGTGTTGGTAGTGGTAATATTATTGGAAAAGGAGTTATTCAAGATTTCTTTACTTGTGCCGGTGCTTTACCCTCTATGGGTAGCTCTATCCTTCATAGAACTAGTAGTCTTGCGGACGCTATTGCCATGCTTATAGTTGAACTTGAAAGGCAATTCATGCACATTCATCCTTCCATACAAAGGATTTTCCTAGAATTTTCTAATATTTAGCATTCTTCTGTTAAGCGTGCCGTTACTATCTTTTTGGCTCATGAGTTTCGATTCATAATAAAAGAGGCCAAAGAAATCTTTGCGCATTATAGGGTGGACGCTTGCCGTCCTCACATAGAGGCCATCCTCTTTAATCAAGAACAAATAATGCGTTTTCAATCTCTAGACTATGTTGCTTTCAATGAAAATCTTAGAAAAAGGGTGCCTACCAATGTTTTAGTTGATAGAATTTCTGAACTTAATAATGATTTGGCTATTCGAAATAATGAATTGGGATATTCTCTTGAATATAGGCTCACAAAGTTCTGTCAAAAGAATGCTTATAATGATGAATTGGTTGTGCAATATGAAGGACCGAAGGAGGAACCTATACCTCCCAAGGTTGATCTTGGAGACTTTTGTCCCAATAAATTTAGCCCTTTTGATTAATTTTGCTTGCCTCAAAGAAAACTTGCTGCTGAACATAGAGAATATGAAATGAGTTTTAATAATCTATCTTACTATTATGGCAATACCTATATCTATTCTTGCTTGTTATGCCTAGCTAGGGGCGTTAAACGATAGCGCTTGTTGGGAGGCAACCGAATTTTATTTTTATTCCTTGCTTTTTACTCCTGTTTAGTAATAAATAAATTATCTAGCCTCTGTTTTGGTTGTGTTTTTTGTGTTTAATTAGTGTTTGTGCCAAGTAGAACCGTTGGGAAGACTTGGGGAAAGTCTTGTTGAACTTGCTGTAAAAAACAGAAACTTTAGCGCTCACGAGAACTGCTGTCATTTTTATTTGGAAAGTGCTATTTAGTTAATTATTTTTTAATATGATTAATAGATAAATTCCTCACGTCCAGCAATTTATTTTAGAATTTTTGGGGTTCCAGATCTTGCGCTAGATATAGATTACTACAGACTGTTCTGTTTTTGACAGATTCTGTTTTTCATGTGTTGTTTGCTTATTTTGATGAATCTATGGCTAGTAAAATAGTTTATAAACCACAGAGAAGTTGGAATACAGTAGGTATAACACCCATATAAATAAAGAATGAGTTCATTACAGTACCTTGAAGTGGTCTTTTGTTCTCTTTCGCTAACAAAGCTCACGAGTTTTTCTACTTTAAGTTTTGTGTTGTGAAGTTTTCAAGTTTTGGGTAAAGATTTGATGGATTATGGAACAAGGAGTGGCAAGAGCCTAAGCTTGGGGATGCTCATGGCACCCCCAATATAATCCAAGGACACCTAAAAGCCAAAGCTTGGGGATTCCCCGGAAGGCATCCCCTCTTTCGTCTACTTCTATCGGTAACTTTACTTGGAGCTATATTTTTATTCACCACATGATATGTGTTTTGCTTGGAGCGTCTTGTATTATTTGAGTCTTTGCTTGTTAGTTTACCACAATCATCCTTGCTGTACACACCTTTTGAGAGAGCCATACATGATTTGGAATTTATTAGAATACTCTATGTGCTTCGCTTATATCTTTTGAGTTATATAATTTTGCTCTAGTGCTTCACTTATATCTTTTAGAGCATGGTGGTGGATTTGTTTTATAGAAACTATTGATCTCTCATGCTTCACTTAGATTATTTTGAGAGTATTAATAGCATGGTAATTTGCTTAAAATCCTAATATGCTTGGTATGCAAGATTAATAATAAAACTCTCTTATGAGTGTGTTGAATACTATGAGAAGTTTGATACTTGATAATTGTTTTGAGATATGGAGATGGTGATATTAAAGTCATGCTAGTTGAGTAGTTGGGAATTTGAGAAATACTTGTGTTGAAGCTTGTGATTCCCGTAGCATGCACGTATGGTGAACCGTTATGTGATGAAGTCGGAGCATGATTTATTTATTGATTGTCTTCCTTATGAGTGGCGGTTGGGGACGAGCGATGGTCTTTTCCTACCAATCTATCCCCCTAGGAGCATGCGCGTAATACTTTGCTTTGATAACTTGTAGATTTTTGCAATAAGTATATGAGTTATTTATGACTAATGTTGAGTTCATGGATTATATGCACTCTCACCCTTCCACCTTTGCTAGCCTCTCTAATACCGCGCACCTTTCGCCGGTATCATACACCTACCATATACCTTCCCCAAAACAGCCACCATACCTACCTATTATGGCATTTCCATAGCCATTCCGAGATATATTGCCATGCAACTTTCCACCGTTCCGCTCATGACACGCTCCATCATTGTCATATTGCTTAGCATGATCATGTAGTTGACATAGTATTTGTGGCAAAGCCACCATTCATAATTCTTTCATACTTGTCACTCATGCATCATTGCATATCCCTGTACACCGCCGGAGGCATTCACATAGAGTCATATTTTGTTCTAAGTATCGAGTTGTAATTGTTGAGTTGTAAGAAAAATAAAAGTGTGATGATCATCATTATTAGAGCATTGTCCCAGTGAGGAAAGAATGATGGAGACTATGATTCCCCCACAAGTCAGGATGAGACTCTGGACGGAAAATAAATAAAAGAGGCCAAAGAAGCCCAAATAAAAAAAGGAGAAAGAAAAGAAGCCATAAAAAAGGAGAAAAGGCCCAAATAAAAAATAAAAATGAGAGAAAAAGAGAGAAGGGACAATGTTACTATCCTTTTACCACACTTGTGCTTCAAAGTAGCACCATGATCTTCATAGTAGAGAGTCTCTCATGTTATCACTTTCATATACTAGTGGGAATCTTTCATTATAGAACTTGGCTTGTATATTCCAATGATGGGCTTCCTCAAAATGCCCTAGGTCTTCATGAGCAAGCAAGTTGGATGCACACCCACTTAGTTTCTTTTTGAGCTTTCATATACTTATAGCTCTAGTGCATCCGTTGCATGGCAATCCCTACTCACTCACATTGATATCTATTGATGGGCATCTCCATAGCCCGTTGATACGCCTAGTTGATGTGAGAGTATCTTCTCCTTTTTGTCTTCTCCACAACCACCACTATATTCCACCTATAGTGCTATATCCATGGCTCACGCTCATGTATTGCATCAAAATTGAAAAAGTTTTGAGAATGTGAAAAGTATGAAACAAATGCTTGGCTTGTCATCGGGTGCTACCTCTTGAGCTTGCGTTGGTTTTCCCTGAAGAGGAAAGGATGATGCAGCAGAGTAGCGTAAGTATTTCCCTCAGTTTTTGAGAACCAAGGTATCAATCCAGTAGGAGGCCACGCGCAAGTCCCTCGTAGCTACACAACACAAAGAGCTCAACGCAACCAACGCGATTAGGGGTTGTAAATCCCTTCACGGTCACTTACGGAAGTGAGATCTGATAGATAATATTTTTGGTATTTTTGATATAAAGACGCAAAGTGAAAAGTAAAAGGCAAAGTAAAAACAAAGCAAGATTAAAGTGATGGAGATTGATATGGTGAGAATAGACCCGGGGGCCATAGGTTTCACTAGTGGCTTCTCTCAAGAGCATAAGTTTTTCTACGGTGGGTGAACAAATTACTGTTGAGCAATTGACAAAATTGAGCATAGTTATGAGAATATCTAGGCATGATCATGTATATAGGCATCACGTCCGTGACAAGTAGATCGAAACGATTCTGCATCTACTACTATTACTCCACTCATCGACCGCTATCCAGCATGCATCTAGAGTATTAAGTTAAAAACAGAGTAACGCTTTAAGCAAAATGACATGATGTAGAGAGATAAATTCATGCAATATGAAATAAACCCCATCTTGTTATCCTCGATGGCAACGATACAATACATGTCTTGCTGCCCCTTCTATCACTGGGAAAGAACACCGCAAGATCGAATCCAAAGCTAAGCACTTCTCCCATGGCAAGAACTACCAATCTAGTTGGCCAAACCAAACGGATAATTCGAAGAGACTTGCAAAGATAACCAATCATACATAAAAGAATTCAGAGAAGATTCAAATATTGTTCATAGATAGACTTGATCATAAACCCACAATTCATCGGTCTCAACAAGCACCGCAAAAGAAGAAGATTACATCGAATAGATCTCCACAAGAGAGGGGGAGAACATTGTATTGAGATCCAAAAAGAGAGTAGAAGCCATCTAGCTAATAACTATGGACCCGAAGGTCTGAGGTAAACTACTCACACTTCATCGGAGGGGCTATGATGATGTAGAAGCCCTCCATGATGACGTCCCTCTCCGGCGGAGCTCCGGAACAGGCCCCAAGATGGGATCTCGTGGATACAGAAAGTTGTGGCGGTGGAATTAGGTTTTTGGCTCCTGTTCTGATCGTTTGGGGGTACGTGGGTATATACAGGAGGAAGGAGTACATCGGTGGAGCACCGAGGGGCCCACGAGGCAGGGGGCGCGCCCCTACCCTCGTGACCGCCTCCGGTACTTCTTGGAGTAGGGTCCAAGTCTCCTGGGTCTTATCCGAGAAGAAAATCACGTTCCAAAAAGGATTTTTCTGTTTGGACTCCGTTTGATATTCTGTTTCTTCGAAACACTGAAATAGGCAAAAAAACAGCAACTCTGGGCTGGGCCTCCGGTTAATAGGTTAGTCCCAAAAATAATATAAAAGTGGAAAATAAAGCCCAATATAGTCCAAAACAGTAGATAATATATCATGGAGCAATCAAAAATTATAGATACGTTGGAGACGTATCAGGCATCCCCAAGCTTAATTCCTGCTCGTCCTCGAGTAGGTAAATGATAAAAAGAGAATTTTTGATGCGGAGTGCTACTTGGCATAATTTCAATGCAAAATTTCTTAATTGTGGTATGAATATTCATATTAGAAAGATTCAAGACAAAAGTTCATATTAACATAAAGAATAATAACACTTCAAGCAAACTAACAAAGCAATTATGTTTTCTCAAAGTAACATGGCCAAAGAAAGTTCATCCCTACAAAATCATATAGTTTAGTCATGCCCCATTTTCGTCACACAAGAATGCTCTCATCATGCACAACCCCGATGAAAAGCCAAGCAATTGTTTCATACCTTAATAATTTCAAACTCATAAACTTTCACGCAATACATGAGCATGAGCCATGGATATAGCACTATGGGTGGAATAGAATATAATGATGGGGGTTGTGTGGAGAAGACAAAAAAGGAGAAAGTCTCACATCAGCGAGGCTAATCAATGGGCTAGGGAGATGCCCATCGATTGATGTTAATGCGAGGAGTATGGATTGCCATGCAACGGATGCACTAGAGCTATAAATGTATGAAAGCTCAACAAAGGAAACTAAGTGGGTGTGCATCCAACTTGCTTGCTCATGAAGACTTAGGGCACTTGAGGAGGCCCATTGTTGGAATATACAAGCCAAGTTCTATAATGAAAAATTCCCACTAGTATATGAAAGTGATAACTCAAGAGACTCTCTATATGAAGAACATGGTGCTACTTTGAAGCACAATATATGAGACTCGCTATATCATGGTGCTACTTTGAAGCACAAGTGTGGAAAAAAGGATAGTAACATTGCCCCTTTTTGTTTTTTGTTTTTTTGGGCCTTCTTTTTTTGGCCTTTCTCTTTTTTTGGGGACAATACTCTATTGAATGATGATCATCACACTTCTATTTATGTACAACTCAATGATTACAACTCGATACTAGAACAAAGTATGACTCTATATGAATGCCTCCGGCGGTGTACCGGGATATGCAATGAATCAAGAGTGACAAGTAAAAATTATGAATGGTGGCTTTGCCACAAATACTATGTCAACTACATGATCATGCTAAGCAATATGAAAATGATGAATGTGTCATGATAAACTGGATGGTGGAAAGTTGCATGGCAATATATCTCAGAATGGCTATGGAAATGTCATAATAGGTAGGTATGGTGGCTGTTTTGAGGAAGATATAAGGAGGTTTATGTGTGAAAGAGTGTATCATATCACGGGGTTTGGATGCACCGCGAAGTTTGCACCAACTCTCAATGTGAGAAAGGGCAATGCACGGTACCGTAGAGGCTAGCAATGATGGAAGGGTGAGAGTGCGTATAATCCATGGACTCAACATTAGTCATAAAGAACTCATATACTTATTGCAAAAATCTACAAGCCATCAAAAACCAAAGTATTACGCGCATGCTCCTAGGGGGATAGATTGGTAGGAAAAGACCATCGCTCGTCCCCGACCGCCACTCATAAGGAGGACAATCAAATAACACCTCATGTTTCAAATTTGTTGCATAATGTTAACCATACGTGCATGCTACGGGACTTGCAAACTTTAACTCAAGCACTTCTCAAATTCACAATTACTCTACTAGCATGACTTTGATATTAATACCTCCATATCTCAAAACAATTATCAATCATCCAACTTTTCTTAGTATTCAACGCACTCAAAAGAAAGTTTCACAAATCTTGAATACCAAGCAAGTTATTATTAAGCAAATTACCATGCCATTACGACTCTCAAAATAATTTAAGTGAAGCATGAGAGATCATATTTCTTTAAAACAAAACACCACCGTGCTCTAAAAGATCTAAGTGAAGAACATAGAGCAAAATTTCAACGCTCAAAATATATAAGTGAAGCACATAGAGTAAAACTACATAGCTCAAAAGATATAAGTGAAGCACATAGAGTATTCTATCAAATTTTAATTCATAGATGACTCTCTCAAAAGGTGTGTACAGCAAGGATGATTGTGGCACACTAAAAAACAAAGACACAAATAATACAAGACGCTCCAAGCAAAACACATATCATGTTGGTGAATAAAAATATAGCTCCAAGTAAATTACCGATGGAAGTGGACGAAAGAGGGGATGCCTTCCGGGGCATCCCCAAGCTTTGACTTTTTGGTGTCCTTGGATTATCTTGGGGGTGCCATGGGCACCCCCAAGCTTAGGCTCTTGCCACTCCTTGTTCCATAATCCATCAAAAGAACTCACCCAAAACTTGAAAACTTCACAACACAAAACTCAATAGAAATCTCGTGAGCTCCGTTAGAGAAAGAAAACATAAAACCACTTCAAGGTACTGTAATGAACTCATTCTTTATTTTTTTGGTGTTAAAACTACTGTATTCCAACTTCTCTATGGATTATAAACTATTTTACTAACCATAGATTCATCAAAATAAGCAAACAACACACGAAAAACAGAATCTGTCAAAAATAGAACAGTCTGTAGTAATCTGTAACTAACGCAAACTTCTGGAACTCCAAAAAATCTACCAAAATTAGACGACCTAGATAATTTGTTTATTGATCATCAGAAATTGGAATCAGTATTTTATCACGTTCTGATGATTTTTAGTAATTCGGTCACTGAACGCAAAGTTTCTGGAAATTACAGCAAGATCAAATAACTATCATCCAAGAAGATCCAATAGGTCTAGCTTGGAACAAACACTAATTAAAACACAAAACCACATACAAACAGAGGGTAGATGGTTTATTTATTCCCTAACAGAAGAAAAACACAAAAAAAATACAATTGGGTTGCCTCCCAATAAGCGCTATCGTTTAACGCCCCTAGCTAGGCATAAAAGCGAGGATAGATCTAGGTGTTACCATCTTTGGAAGGCAATCCATAAGTGGCTCTCATGATGGTTCCATATGGAAATTTTATTTTCTTTCTTGGAAAGTGTTCCATGCCCTTTTTTAATGGAAATTGAAATCTAATATTCCCTTCCTTCATATCAATAATCGCACCAACCGTTATAAGGAAAGGTCTACCAAGAATAATAGGGCAAGAAGGATTGCAATCTATATCAAGAACAATGAAATCTACGGGCACATAATTCCTATTTGCAACAATAAGAACATCGTTAATCCTTCCCATAGGTTTCTTAATAGTAGAATCCGCGAGATGTAAGTTTAAAGAGCAATCATCAAGATCGCGGAAATCTAGCAAATCACACAAAGTTTTGGGGATAGTGGAGACACTAGCACCCAAATCACACAAAGCATAAAACTCATGATCTTTAATTTTAATTTTGATAGTTGGTTCCCACTCATCATAGAGTTTTCTAGGAATAGAGACTTTCAACTCAAGTTTTTCTTCATAAGATTGCATCAAGGCATCAACAATATGTTCGGTGAAGGCTTTCTTTTGACTATAAGCATGCGGAGAATTTAGCACGGATTGCAACAAGGAAATACAATCAAGCAAAGAGCAACTTTCATAATTAAATTCCTTTAAATCCAATATAGTTGGTTTAGCAACATCTAAATTTTTATTTCTTTCAATCCCACTTTCATCAATTTCATCATAAAGATCTAAATACTCCGAATTTTTGGAACGCCTTCTAGGTAAAGGAAGATCGTATTCAGTTTCATCAAGATTCATATTGCAAAACAAAGATTTGATAGGGGACACATCAATAACTTTTAGATCTTCATCTTGATTTTCATAGGAATTGGAAGAACACGCTTTAATAAAGGCATCTTTTGAAGCACGCATCCTATCGGTTCTTTCCTTGCACTCATCAATGGAAATTCTCATAGCTTTGAGAGAATCATTGATATCATGATTAGGAGGAATAGATCTAAGCTTTAAAGAATCAATCGCAAGAGAAATTCTATCAACGTTCCTAGCCAAATCATCAACTTTAAGCACTTTCTCTTCAAGCAAAGCATTAAAATTCTTTTGTGAATTCATAAACTCTTTAACACTATTCTCAAATTCAGAGGGCATCTTATTATAATTTCCATAAGAATTGTTGTAGGAATTTCCATAATTATTAGAAGGATTACTAGGATATGGCCTAGGATTAAAATTCCCTCTATAAGCGTTGTTACCAAAATTATTCCTACCAACAAAATTCACATCCATAGATTCATTGTTATTCTCAATCAAGGTAGACAAAGGCATATCATTAGGATCAGAAGAAACACTCTTACTAGAAAATAATTTCATAAGTTCATCCATCTTTCCACTCAAAACATTGATTTCTTCTATTGCATGCACTTTTTTATTAGAAGATCTTTCAGTATGCCATTGAGAATAATTAACCATAATATTATCTAGGAGTTTAGGAGCATCTTCTAAAGTGATATCCATAAAAGTGCCTCCCGCGGCCGAATCTAAAAGATTTCTAGAAGCAAAATTCAATCCGGCATAAATTTTTTGTATAATCATCCACAAATTTAAACCATGAATAGGGCAATTACGTATCATTAATTTCATTCTCTCCCAAGCTTGTGAAACATGTTCATGATAAAGTTGCTTAAAATTCATAATATCGTTTCTAAGAGAGATGATCTTAGCGGGAGGAAAATACTTAGAGATAAAAGCATCTTTGCACTTGTTCCAAGAATCAATACTATTTTTAGGCAAAGACGAAAACCAAGCTTTAGCACGATCTCTAAGCGAAAAAGGAAATAGCTTCAATTTAACGACATCATTATCGACATCTTTTTTCTTTTGCTTATCACATAAATCAACGAAGCTATTCAGATGAGTAGCGGCATCTTCACTAGGAAGGCCGGTGAATTGATCTTTCATAACAAGATTCAACAAAGCAGTATTGATTTCACAAGATTCAGTATTGGAAAGAGTAGCAATCGGAGTGCTAAGAAAATCATTATTGTTGGTATTGGTGAAGTCACACAATTTGGTAGTATCTTGAGCCACCGCGACAAACAAGCAATCCAACACACGAGCAAACAAAAGGCAAGCGAAAAAAAAGGCAAACAGAGAAGGAGAAGGGGAAGGAGAAAGAGAGGGCGAATAAAACGGCAAGGGTGAAGTGGGGGAGAGGAAAACAAGAGGCAAATGACAACTAATGTAATGCGGGAGATAGGGATTGTGATGGGTACTTGGTATGTTGACTTTTTGCGTAGACTCCCCGGCAACAGCGCCAAAAATTCTTCTTGCTACCTCTTGAGCTTGCGTTGGTTTTCCCCGAAGAGGAAAGGATGATGCAGCAGAGTAGCGGAAGTATTTCCCTCAGTTTTTGAGAACCAAGGTATCAATCCAGTAGGAGGCCACGCGCAAGTCCCTCGTATCTACACAACACAAAGAGCTCAACGCAACCAACGCGATTAGGGGTTGTTAATCCCTTCACGGTCACTTATGGAAGTGAGATCCGATAGATAATATTTTTGGTATTTTTGATATAAAGATGCAAAGTGAAAAGTAAAAGGCAAAGTAAAAACAAAGCAAGATTAAAGTGATGGAGATTGATATGATGAGAATAGACCCGAGGGCCATAGGTTTCACTAGTGGCTTCTCTCAAGAGCATAAGTTTTCTACGGTGGGTGAACAAATTACTGTTGAGCAATTAACAAAATTGAGCATAGTTATGAGAATATCTAGGCATGATCATGTATATAGGCATCACGTCCGTGACAAGTAGATCGAAACGATTCTGCATCTACTACTATTACTCCACTCATCGACCGCTATCCAGCATGCATCTAGAGTATTAAGTTAAAAACAGAGTAATGCTTTAAGCAAGATGACATGATGTAGAGAGATAAATTCATGCAATATGAAATAAACCCCATCTTGTTATCCTCGATGGCAACGATACAATACGTGTCTTGCTGCCCCTTCTGTCACTGGGAAAGAACACCGCAAGATCGAACCCAAAGCTAAGCACTTCTCCCATGGCAAGAACTACCAATCTAGTTGGCCAAACCAAACGGATAATTCAAAGAGACTTGCAAAGATAACCAATCATACATAAAAAAATTCAGAGAAGATTCAAATATTGTTCATAGATAGACTTGATCATAAACCCACAATTCATCGGTCTCAACAAACACACCGCAAAAGAAGAAGATTACATCGAATAGATCTCCACAAGAGAGGGGGAGAATATTGTATTGAGATCCAAAAAGAGAGAAGAAGCCATCTAGCTAATAACTATGGACCCGAAGGTCTGAGGTAAACTACTCACACTTCATCGGAGGGGCTATGATGATGTAGAAGCCCTCCGTGATGACGGCCCTCTCCGGTGGAGCTCCGGAACAGGCCCCAAGATGGGATCTCATGGATACAGAAAGTTGCGGCGGTGGAATTAGGTTTTTGGCTCCTGTTCTGATCGTTTGGGGGTACGTGGGTATATATAGGAGGAAGGAGTACGTCGGTGGAGCACCGAGGGGCCCACGAGGCAGGGGGCGCGCCCTGTAGGGGGGGCGCCCCCTACCCTCGTGACCGCCTCCGGTACTTCTTGGAGTAGGGTCCAAGTCTCCTGGGTCTTATCCGAGAAGCAAATCACGTTCCAAAAAGGATTTTTCTGTTTGGACTCCGTTTGATATTCTGTTTCTTCGAAACACTGAAATAGGCAAAAAACAGCAATTCTGGGCTGGGCCTCCGGTTAATAGGTTAGTCCCAAAAATAATATAAAAGTGGAAAATAAAGCCCAATGTAGTCCAAAACAGTAGATAATATAGCATGGAGCAATCAAAAATTATAGATACATTGGAGACGTATCATCGGGGTTGTGCATGATTTTAATATTTTGTGTGGTGAAGATAGAGCATAGCCAGACTATATGATTTTGTAGGGATAACTTTCTTTAGCCATGTTATTTTGAGAAGACACAATTGCTTTGTTAGTATGCTTGAAGTATTATCATTTTTATGTCAATATGAACTTTTGTCTTGAATCTTTCGGATCTGAATATTCATACCACAATTAAGAGGAATTACATTAAAATTATGCCAAGTAGCACTCCACATCAAAAATTCTGTTTTTATCATTTACCTACTCGAGGACGAGCAGGAATTAACCTTGGGGATGCTTGATACGTCTCCAACGTATCTATAATTTTTGATTGCTCCATGCTATATTATCTACTATTTTGGACATTATTGGGCTTTATTGTTCACTTTTATATTATTTTTGGGACTAACCTATTAACCGGAGGCCCAGCCCAGAATTGCTATTTTTTTTGCCTATTTTAGGGTTTCGAAGAAAAGGAATATCAAACGGAATTCTGTTTTTATCATTTACCTACTCGAGGACGAGCAAGAATTAAGCTTGGGGATGCTTGATACGTCTCCAACGTATCTATAATTTTTGATTGCTCCATGCTATATTATCTACTATTTTGGACATTATTGGGCTTTATTGTTCACTTTTATATTATTTTTGGGACTAACCTATTAACCGGAGGCCCAGCCCAGAATTGCTGTTTTTTTTGCCTGTTTTAGGGTTTCGAAGAAAAGGAATATCAAACGGAGTCCAAACAGAATGAAACCTTCCGGAACGTGATTTTCTCATCGAGTACAACTCAGGAGACTTGGACCCTATGTCAAGACACGTAACATGAGGCCACGAGGTAGGGGGCGTGCCTACCCCCCCCCCCAGGCACGCCCTCCACCCTCGTGGGCCCCCTGTTGGTCCACCGACATACTTCTTCCTCCTATATATACCCACGTACCCCCAAACGATCAGATACGGAGCCAAAACCCTAATTCCATCGCCGTAACTTTCTGTATCCACGAGATCCCATCTTGGGGCCTGTTCCGGAGCTCCGCCGGAGGGGGCATCGATCACGGAGGGCTTCTACATCAACACCATAGCCTCTCCGATGAAGTGTGAGTAGTTTACCTCAGACCTATGGGTCCATAGTTAGTAGCTAGATGGCTTCTTCTCTCTTTTTGGATCTCAATACAATGTTCTCCCCCTCTCTTGTGGAGATCTTTTCGATGTAATCTTCTTTTTGCGGTGTGTTTGTTGATACCGATGAATTGTGGGTTTATGATCAAGTCTATCTATGAATAATATTTGAATCTTCTCTGAATTCTTTTATGTTTGATTGGTTATCTTTGCAAGTCTCTTCGAATTATCAGTTTGGTTTGGCCTACTAGATTGATCATTCTTGCAATGGGAGAAGTGCTTAGCTTTGGGTTCAATCTTGCGGTGTCCTTTCCCGGTGACAGTAAGGGCAGCAAGGCACGTATTGTATTGTTGCCATCGAGGATAACAAGATGGGGTTTTCTTCATATTACATGAGTCTATCCCTCTACATCATGTCATCTTGCTTAAGGCGTTACTCTATTTTTAACTTAATACTCTAGATGCATGCTGGATAGCGGTCGATGAGTGGAGTAGTAGTAGTAGATGCAGGCAGGAGTCGGTCTACTTGTCTCGGACGTGATGCCTATATACATGATCATACCTATATATTCTCATAACTATGCTCAATTATGTCAATTGCTCAATAGTAATTTGTTCACCCACCGTAGAATACTTATGCTCTCGAGAGAAGCCACTAGTGAAACGTATGGCCCCCGGGTCTATCTTTATCATATCAATCTCCTACTATTTAGTTATTTACTTTGCTATTTGCTTTGCCTTTATTTTACTTTGCATCTTTATCATAAAAATACCAAAAAAATTATCGTATCATATCTATTAGATCTCACTTTCGTAAGTGGCCCTATAGGGATTGACAACCCCTATTTGTGTTGGTTGCGAGGATTTATTTGTTTTGTGCAGGTACGAGGGACTCGCGCGTAGCCTCCTACTGCCTTGGTTCTTAAAAACTGAGGGAAATACTTACACTAATTTGCTACATCATCCCATCCTCTTCGGGGAAAACCAATGCAGTGCTAAAAGAGGTAGCAAGCTACCGCAGCAGGGCTTCGCCTAAACACCGGTACAGTATGACCGAGGTGGATTATGGTGGAGGGGGGCACCGCACACGGCTAGAGAGATCTCAATGATCAACTTGTGTGTCTAGGGGGAGAGGCGGCCGGCCAGGAGGAGGCGCGCCAGGAGGAGTCATACTCCCACTGGGAGTAGGACTCCCTCCTTTCCTAGTTGGAATAGGAGAAGGGGGAAGGAGGAGGGAGAGAGAAAGGAAAGGGGGCGCCGCCCCCCTCCTTGTCCAATTCGGACTAGAGGGAGAGGGGGCGTGCGGCCTGCCCTGGAAGCCCCTCCTCTCTTCCACTAAGGCCCATCATGGCCCATTAAACCCCCGGGGGGTTTCCGGTAACCCCCGGTACTCCGGTAAAATCCTGATTTCACCCGGAACACTTCTGATATCCAAATATAGGCTTCCAATATATAAATCTTTATGTCTCGACCATTTTGATACTCCTCATCATGTCCGTGATCACATCCGGTACTCCGAACTACCTTCGGTACATCAAAACATATAAACTCATAAAACCGATCGTCACAGAACTTTAAGCGTGCGGACCCTACGGGTTCGAGAACTATGTAGACATGACCGAGACACGTTTCCGATCAATAACCAATAGGGGAACCTGGATGCTCATATTGGTTCCTACATATTCTACGAAGATCTTTGTCAGTCAAACCGCACAACACTATACGTTGTTCTCTTTGTCATCGGTATGTTACTTGCCCGAGATTCGATCGTCGGTATCCAATACCTAGTTCAATCTCGTTACCGGCAAGTATCTTTACTCGTTCCGTAATACATCATCCCGTAACTAACTCATTAGTTATCATGCTTGCAAGGCTTATAGTGATGTGTATTACCGAGAGGGCCCAGAGATACCTCTCCAACAATCGGAGTGACAAATCCTAATCTTAATCTATGCCAACTCAACAAGTACCATCGGAAATACCTGTAGAGCACCTTTATGATCACCCAGTTACATTGTGACGTTTGGTATCACACAAAGTGTTCCTCCGGTATTTGGGAGTTGCATAATCTCATAGTCATAAGAACATGTATAAGTCATGAAGAAAGCAATATAGCAGTAAACAAACGATCAAGTGCTAAGCTAACGAAATGGGTCAAGTAAATCACATCATTCTCCTAATGATGTGATCTCATTGATCAAATAACAACTCATGTCTATGGTTAGGAAACTTAACCATCTTTGATCAATGAGCTAGTCAAGTAGAGGCATACTAGTGACATTATGTTTGTCTATGTATTCACACATGTATTATGTTTCCGGTTAATACAATTCTAGCATGAATAATAAACATTTATCATGAAATAAGGAAATAAATAATAACTTTATTATTGCCTCTAGGGCATATTTCCTTCAACTCTCCCCCCTCGTTGCTTTGCATCACCATGATCATGTGTGTGCGTAGATTTTTTTTTGAAATTACTACGTTCCCCAACAGTGGCATCCGAGCCTGGTTATATGCGTTGATATTATATGCACGAGTAGAACACAAGTAAGTTGTGGGCGATACAAGTCATACTGCTTACTAGCATGTCATACTTTGGTTCGGCGGTATTGTTGGATGGAGCGGCCCGGACCGACATTACGTGTACGCTTACGCGAGACTGGTTCTACCGACATGCTTTGCACACAGGTGGCTGGCGGGTGTCAGTTTCTCCAACTTTAGTTGAACCGAGTGTGGCTACGCCCGGTCGTTGAGAAGGTTAAAACAGCACCAACTTGACGAACTATTGTTGTGGTTTTGATGCGTAGGTAAGAACGGTTCTTGCTCAGCCCGTAGCAGCCACGTAAAACTTGCAACAACAAAGTAGAGGACGTCTAACTTGTTTTTGCAGGGCATGTTGTGATGTGATATGGTCAAGACATGATGCTATATTTATTGTATGAGATGATCATGTTTTGTAACCGAGTTATCGGCAACTGGCAGGAGCCATATGGTTGTCGCTTTATTGTATGCAATGCAATCGCCCTATAATTGCTTTACTTTATCACTGAGCGGTAGCGATAGTCGTAGAAGCAATAGTTGGCGAGACGACAACGATGCTATGATGGATATCAAGGTGTCACGCCGGCGACGATGGTGCTCATGATGGTGCTTCGGAGATGGAGATCACAAGCACAAGATGATGATGGCCATATCATATCACTTATATTGATTGCATGTGATGTTTATCCTTTATGCATCTTATTCTGCTTTGTTTGACGGTAGCATTATAAGATGATCTCTCACTAAATATCAAGATAAAAGTGTTCTCCCTGAGTATGCACCGTTGCCAAAGTTCGTCGTGCCGAGACACCACGTGATGATCGAGTGTGATAAGCTCTACGTCCATCTACAACGGGTGCAAGCCAGTTTTGCACACGCAGAATACTTGGGTTAAACTTGATGAGCCTAGAATATGTAGATATGGCCTCGGAACACTGAGACTGAAAGGTCGAGCGTGAATCATATAGTAGATATGATCAACATAGTGCTGTTCACCATTGAAAACTACTCCATTTCACGTGATGATCGGTTATGGTTTAGTTGATATGGATCATGTAATCACTTAGATGATTAGAGGGATGTCTATCTAAGTGGGAGTTCTTAAGTAATATGATTAGTTGAACTTAAATTTATCATGAACTTAGTACCTGATAGTATTTTGCTTATGTATGTTGTTGTAGATAGATGACCTGTGCTGTTGTTCCATTGAATTTTAATGCGTTCCTCGAGAAAGCAAAGTTGAAAGATGATGGTAGCAATTACATGGACTGGGTCAGTAACTTGAGGATTATCCTCATTGCTGCACAGAAGAATTACGTCCTGGAAGCACCACTGGGTGGCAGGCCTGCTGCAGATGCTCCTGACAACGTTAAGAACGTTTGGCAGAGTAAAGCTGATGACTACTCAATAGTTCAGTGTGCCATGCTTTACGGCTTAGAACATGGACTTCAACGACGTTTTGAATGTCATGGAGCATACGAGATGTTCCAAGAGTTGAAGTTAATATTTCAAGCAAATGCCCGGATTGAGAGACATGAAGTCTCCAATAAGTTCTATAGCTGCAAGATGGAGGAGAATAGTTCTGTCAGTGAGCATATACTCAAAATGTCTGGGTATAATAATCACTTGACTCAAATGGGAGTTAATCTTCCTGTTGATAGTGTCATTGACAGATTTCTTCAATCACTGCCACCAAGCTACAAAAGCTTCATGATGAACTATAATATGCAAGGGATGAATAAGACAATTCCCGAGCTCTTCGCGATGCTAAAAGCTGCGAAGGTAGAAATCAAGAAGGACCATCAAGTGTTGATGGTCAATAAAACCACCAGTTTCAAGAAAAAGGGCAAAGGGAAGAAGAAGGGGAACTTCAAGAAGAACGGCAAACAGGTTGCTGCTCAGGAGAAGAAACCCAAGTCTGGACCTAAGCCTGAGAGTAAGTGCTTATACATCAAACAGACTGGTCACTGGAAGCGGAACTACCCCAAGTATTTGGCGGATAAGAAGGATGGCAAGGTGAACAAAGGTATATGTGATATACATGTTATTGATGTGTACCTTACCAGAGCTCGCAGTAGCACCTGGGTATTCGATACTGGTTCTATTGCTAATATTTGCAACTCGAAACAGGGACTACGGATTAAGCGAAGACTAGCTAAGGACGAGGTGATGATGCGCGTGGGAAATGGTTCCAAAGTCGATGTGATCGCCGTCGGCACGCTACCTCTACATCTACCTTCGGGATTAGTTTTAGACCTAAATAATTGTTATTTGGTGCCAGCGTTAAGCATGAACGTTGTATCTGGATCTTGTTTGATGCGAGACGGTTATTCATTTAAATCCAAGAATAATGGTTGTTCTATTTATATGAGTAATATCTTTTGTGGTCATGCACCCTTAAAGAGTGGTCTATTCTTGTTGAATCTCGATAGTAGTGATACACATATTCATAATGTTGAAGCCAAAAGATGCAGAGTTGATAATGATAGTGCAACTTATTTGTGGCACTGCCGTTTGGGTCATATTGGTATAAACCGCATGAAGAAACTCCATACTGATGGACTTTTGGAATCACTTGATTATGAATCACTTGGTACTTGTGAACCATGCCTTATGGGCAAGATGACTAAAACGCTGTTCTCCGGAACTATGGAGCGAGCAACAGATTTGTTGGAAATCATACATACTGATGTATGTGGTCCGATGAATATTGAGGCTCGCGGCGGGTATCGTTATTTTCTCACCTTCACATATGATTTAAGCAGATATGGGTATATCTACTTAATGAAACATAAGTCTGAAACATTTGAAAAGTTCAAAGAATTTCAGAGTGAAGTGGAAAATCATCATAACAAGAAAATAAAGTTTCTACGATCTGATCGCGGAGGAGAATATTTGAGTTACGAGTTTGGGATACATTTGAAACAATGCGGAATAGTTTCGCAACTCATGCCACCCGGAACACCACAGCGTAATGGTGTGTCCGAACGTCGTAATCGTACTTTACTAGATATGGTGCGATCTATGATGTCTCTTACTGATTTACCGCTATCATTTTGGGGTTATGCTTTAGAGACGGCTGCATTCACGTTAAATAGGGCACCATCAAAATCCGTTGAGACGATGCCTTATGAACTATGGTTTGGCAAGAAACCAAAGTTATCATTTCTTAAAATTTGGGGCTGCGATGCTTATGTGAAAAAGCTTCAACCTGATAAGCTGGAACCCAAATCGGAGAAATGTGTCTTCATAGGATACCCAAAGGAAACTATTGGGTACACCTTCTATCACAGATCCGAAGGCAAGATATCCGTTGCGAAGAATGGATCCTTTCTAGTGAAGGAGTTTCTCTCGAAAGAAGTGAGTGGGAGGAAAGAAGAACTTGATGAGGTAACTGTAACTGCTCCCTTATTGGAAAGTAGTTCATCACAGAAACCGGTTCCTGTGACATCTACACCAATTAGTGAGGAAGCTAATGATGATGATCATGAAACTTCAGATCAAGTTATTACCAAACGTCGTAGGTCAACCAGGGCAAGATCCGCACCAGAGTGGTACGGTAATCCAGTTCTGGAGGTCATGTTACTTGACCATGACGAACCTACGAACTATAAGGAAGCGATGATGAGCCCAGATTCCGCAAAATGGCTTGAGGCCATGAAATCTGAGATGGGATCCATGTATGAGAACAAAGTGTGGACTTTGGTTGACTTGCCCAATGATCGACAAGCCATCGAGAACAAATGGATCTTCAAGAAGAAGACATACGCTGACGGTAATGTTACTGTCTACGAAGCTCGACTTTTTGCAAAAGGTTTTCGACAAGTTCAAGGAGTTGACTATGATGAGACCTTCTCACCCGTAGAGATGCTTAAGTCCGTCCGAATCATGTTAACAATTGCCAAATTTTATGATTATGAAATTTGGCAAATGGATGTAAAGACTGCATTCCGGAATAGATTTCTGGAAGAAGAGTTGTATATGATGCAACCTGAAGGTTTTATCGATCCAAAGGGAGCTAACAAAGTATGCAAGCTCCAGCGATCCATTTATGGACTGGTGCAAGCCTCTCGGAGTTGGAATAAACATTTTGATAGTGTGATCAAAGCATATGGTTTTATACAGACTTTTGGAGAAGCCTCTATTTACAAGAAAGTGAGTGGGAGCTCTGTAGCATTTCTAATATTATATGTGGATGACATATTGTTGATTGGAAATGATATAGAATTTCTGGATAGCATAAAAGGATACTTGAATAAGAGTTTTTCAATGAAAGACATCGGTGAAGTTACTTATATATTGGGCATCAAGATCTATAAAGATAGATCAAGACGCTTAATTGGACTTTCACAAAGCACATACCTTGATAAAGTTTTGAAAAAGTTCAAAATGGATCAAGCTAAGAAAGGGTTCTTGCCTGTGTTACAAGGTGTGAAGTTGAGTAAGACTTCAATGCCCGACCACTGCAGAACATAGAGAGAAAATGAATAGTGTTCCCTATGCTTTAGACATAGGCTCTATCATGTATGCAATGTTGTGTACCAGACCTGATGTGTGCCTTGCTATTAGCCTAGCAGGGAGGTACCAAAGTAATCCAGGAGAGGATCACTGGACAGCGGTCAAGAACATCCTGAAGTACCTGAAAAGGACCAAGGATATGTTTCTCGTTTATGGAGGTGACAAAGAGCTCATCGTAAATGGTTACGTTGATGCAAGCTTTGACACTGATTCGGACGATTCTAAATGGCAAACCGGATACGTGTTTATATTAAACGGTGGAGCTGTCAGTTGGAGCAGTTCTAAACAGAGCGTCGTGGCGGGATCTACATGTGAAGCGGAGTACATTGCTGCTTCGGAAGTGATACGTCTCCAACATATCTATAATTTTTGATTACTCCATGCTATATTATCTACTGTTTTGGACATTATTGGGCTTTATTATCCACTTTTATATTATTTTTGGGACTAACCTATTAACCGGAGGCCCAGCCCAGAATTGTTGTTTTTTGCCTGTTTTAGGGTTTCAAAGAAAAGGAATATCAAACGAAGTCCAAACGGAATGAAACCTTCGGGAACGTGATTTTCTCACCGAATACAACTCAGGAGACTTGGACCCTACGTCAAGCCAATTAACAGGAGGCCACGAGGTAGGGGGGCACGCCTGCCCCCCAAGCGCGCCCTCCACCCTCGTGGCCCCCCTGTTGCTCCACCGACGTACTTCTTCCTCCTATATATATCCACGTACCCCCAAACCATCAGATAGGGAGCCAAAAACCTAATTCCACTGCCACAAATTTCTGTATCCACGAGATCCCATCTTGGGGCCTATTCCGGAGCTCCGCCGGAGGGGCATCGATCACGGAGGGCTTTTACATCATCATCCAAGCCCCTCCGATGAAGTGTGAGTAGTTTATTTCGGACCTACGGGTCCATAGTTAGTAGCTAGATGGCTTCTTCTCTCTTTTTGGATCTCAATACAATGTTCTCCCCCTCTCTTGTGGAGATCTATTCGATGTAATCTTCTTTTTTGCGGTGTGTTTGTTGAGACCGATGAATTGTGGGTTTATGATCAAGTCTATCTATGAATAATATTTGAATCTTCTCTGAATTCTTTTATGTATGATTGGTTATCTTTGCAAGTCTCTTCGAATTATCAGTTTGGTTTGGCCTACTAGATTGGTTGTTCTTGCATGGGAGAAGGGCTTAGCTTTGGGTTCGATCTTGCGGTGTCCTTTCCTAGTGACATAAGGGGCGGCAAGGCACGTATTGTATTGTTGCCATCGAGGATAACAAGATGGTTTTTTTTATCATATTGCATGAAACTATCCCTCTACATCATGTCATCTTGCTTAAGGTGTTACTCTGTTTTTAACTTAATACTCTAGATGCATGTTGGATAGCGGTCGATGAGTGGAGTAATAGTAGTAGATGCAGGCAGGAGTCGGTCTACTTGTCTCGGACGTGATGCCTATATACATGATCATACCTAGATATTCTCATAACTATGCTCAATTCTGTCAATTGCTCAACAGTAATTTGTTCACCCACCATAGAATACTTATGCTCTTGAGAGAAGCCACTAGTGAAACCTATGGCCCCCAGGTCTCTTTCTCATCATATCAATCTCCATCACTTTATTATTGCTTTGCTTTTACTTTGCCTTTTACTTTTCACTTTGCATCTCTATACCAGAAATACCAAAAATATTATTTATCATCTCTATCAGATCTCACTTTCGTAAGTGACCGTGAAGGGATTGACAACCCCTAAGCGCGTTGGTTGCGTTGAGCTATTGTTTTTGTGTAGGTACGAGGGACTCGCGCGTAGCCTCCTACTGGATTGATACGTTGGTTCTCAAAAACTGAGGGAAATACTTACGCTACTTTGCTGCATCATCCTCTCCTCTTCAGGGAAATCCAATGCAGTGCTCAAGAGGTAGCAAGAAGAATTTTTGGCGCCGTTGCCGGGGAGTCTGCGCAAAAGTCAACATACCAAGTGCCCATCACAATCCCTATCTCCCGCATTACATTATTTGCCATTTGCCTCTCGTTTTCCTCTCCCCCACTTCACCCTTGCCGTTTTATTCGCCCTCTCTCTCTCCTTCCTCCCTCTCTTTCTCTATTTGCCTCTTTTACCCGTTTGCCTTTTTGATTGCTTGTGTGTTAGTTTGCTTGTTTGTCGTGATGGCTCTTCCTAGATTCGGTGATCTTCACCTTAAAAGGTTAGAGGAGATCGAAAACAACGTCAGGAAGTTTACGGTTTTGCAATTTGAGCATAATAATTTCTTTAGAAATGAGCTTAAGGAACAAAAAGATTTTATGAGTTATATGAATAAAGAGCTCGATGATATGTCTAAAGAATTTGATGGTATAAGATCCCAAATTGCTCGTCTTGAAAAATTAACTACTGAAATTTCGGATATGCAAGCTACCTTAGTCAATAAGATGGCCGCTAAACCGGATTCCTATGAAAATAATGATGAAGATCTAAAAGCTATTGATGTGTCCCCTATTAAATCTTTGTTTTGCAATATGAATCTTGATAATGATGGGACTGAATATGATCCACCTTTACCTAGAAGGCGTTCCAAGAATTCTGAATCTTTTGATCTTGATGCTAAATTTGATAAAAGTGGGATTGAAGAAATTAAAACCCTAGATGTTGCTAAACCCACTATTATGGATTTCAAGGAATTTAACTATGAAAATTGCTCTTTGATTGATTTTATTTCCTTGTTGCAATCTGTGCTAAATTCTCCTCACTCTTATAGTCAAAATAAAGCGTTTACTAAACATATCGTTGATGCCTTGATGCAATCTTATGAAGAAAAACTTGAATTGGAAGTTTCTATCCCTAGAAAACTGAGTGGGAACCAACTATTAAAATTAAAATTAAAGATCATGAGTTTTATGCTTTGTGTGATTTGGGTGCTAGTGTCTCTACTATTCCCAAAACTTTGTGTGATTTGCTCGATTTCCGTAATTTTGATGATTGCTCTCTAAACTTGCATCTTGCGGATTCCACTATTAAGAAACCTATGGGAAGAATTAATGATGTTATTATTGTTGCAAATAGGAATTATGTGCCCATAGATTTTATTGTCCTTGATATAGATTACAATCCTTCTTGCTCTATTATTCTCGGTAGACCTTTCCTTAGAACGGTTGGTGCAATTATTGATATGAAGGAAGGGAATATTAGATT
Source organism: Triticum urartu (assembly GCF_003073215.2). NCBI lineage: Eukaryota > Viridiplantae > Streptophyta > Magnoliopsida > Poales > Poaceae > Triticum > Triticum urartu. The sequence continues at coordinate 536,128,822 of NC_053026.1, read as the reverse complement.
CCAATTTCCATTAAAAAGGGCATGGAACACTTCCCTAGAAAGAAAATAAAATTACCATATGAATCTATCATGAGAGCCACTTATGGATTGCCTACCAAAGATGGCAATACCTAGATCTATTCTTGCTTGTTATGCCTAGCTAGGGGCGTTAAACGATAGCGCTTGTTGGGAGGCAACCCAATTTTATTTTTATTCCTTGTTTTTTTTGCTCCTGTTTAGTAATAAATAAATTATTTAGCGTCTGTTTTGGTTGTGTTTTTTGTGTTTAATTAGTGTTTGTGCCAAGTAAAACCGTTGGGAAGACTTGGGGAAAGTCTTGTTGAACTTGCTGTAAAAAACAGAAACTTTAGCGCTCACAAGAACTGCTGTCATTTTTAATTGGAGAATGATATTTAGTTAATTCTTTTTGAAGATGATTAATAGATACATTACTCACTTCCAGAAATTTATTTTAGAATTTTTGGGATTCCAGATCTTGCTCTAGCTACAGATTACTACAGACTGTTCTGTTTTTGACAGATTCTGTTTTTCGTGTGTTGTTTGCTTATTTTGATGAATCTATGGCTAGTAAAATAGTTTATGAACCATAGAGAAGTTGTAATACAGTAGGTATAACACCCATATAAATAAATAATGAGTTCATTACAGTACCTTGAAGTGGTCTTTTGTTTTCTTTCGCTAATGGAGCTCATGAGATTTTCTACTTTAAGTTTTGTGT